>NW_004955534.1:2386679-2408515 GCF_000276665.1 Chinchilla lanigera | reverse complement strand
AAAAAAAAAAAAAAAAAAAAAAAAAAAAAGATAGTTCATTTAACTACTTTCCTGCTGTTTAAGTTACTTAGATTTTTTTCCTACTATGGGCAACTATACTGCCATGGTTTGGGGTTGTGGCAAGGGGAACAATATAATACAGGACATATATTTTATAAGATTATTTATGATAGTCACCCTTAGAATCATATACAAGAGAGTTCAGGAAATCTGTCCACACACTAAAGACCCAAGAATCCAGCTGAGGGCCTGGATCTTGTGATAATGTCCTGCATCAGTCCAGCTGAAGACCTAGAGTCCATAACAATGCCTCCATTGTGGCTCCCTGGAGGCCTAGAGCCCACAAAAACATCTCATGCAGGCCTGTTTCACAGATCTGTGCTGGGAAGGCACAAAGGTCAGTGGTGGAAGCTAGAATGTCTGTGCCAGCAGGATGAAGGATCTGTGCTAGCAGGCTGAGGCATCCACACTGAAGCCAGGAAGCGATGCTCAAAATAAGAACCAGAGCTCCCCCAAAAAGTAACACAGCCATCCTCAGCAACAGTGAGGTCCGGAGATTCTCTGGTGATCAGGACAGCCAAGCTCCCATCAGGAAAGCCAATGTGACAAGCTTCTCCAGGAGACTGAGCAGTGCACCATCTTCCCCTTAGGAGCCAGGAAGTGATGCTCAGAGTGAAGACCAGAGCTTCCCCCAAGGGGAACTGAAGCCATTCTCAGTGAGAACAAGGTCCCAAGCTACTTGGAAGATGAAAACAGCCAAGTTCATCAGGAAATCTAGCATGACAAGCTCCTCCAAGAAAACCAACAGCTCCTTACAGCTTTTCATCAGTTTCCAACAAGCTTCCAATAGCTTCTACCAGCTCCCAACAGTCCCTTCTTCTCCAGTTCTGCCTCTTATGCTGCTAGCAACAGTCCCCAGGTGGGCCTCCCACACCTAGCACCACACTTACTCAGTTCAGCTGGGTGTTACAAGTTGATCACCAGTTGTCAATCTACCATATATACTATGAACATCATGACAACTAAACTGTTGCAAATGATCATGTGTTTTGTCCAGGATAAATACTAGAAGTGAAGGATTGAAAAGTATGAAAATATTTAAGAACTTTCATACATATTATCAAAATGCATTCTGGAATGGTTACCCACTTTACACTCAGCTGCCATTGAAAATGATATAACGACACTAATATTAGTGCCACACAGTTTCTCTAGTGTCTCACTAATACTTAGTATTACCATTCTTAATGTCTGTTCATTAGCAAGACAAAAATATACAATATCTTACATTAAAGAGCGTTTGTAAATTAGTGAATCAGCAAACGTAGTCTGAATATCTACTATGCAGCAAATATCATGTTAAACTCCAAAGGTCACACAACTGAACAAGGCAGCTACAATGACGCCAAAGAATCTGTGATCTAGTGGGGGATTCAGACAGGTGCTCAGATGATTCGGATGCAAGGCATCCTGCTATATGAGCTGCAACAGATGCAGAAATAAAGTGTCATGGAAGGTTGCACGAAGTAAGTAGTTTTCCTCAGACCATTTCAGTATACAAGGGCAGTTTCCCTTTCCAGATTCTCAGAGATCCTATATAAAATTCCAGATCTTTAAATAAAAGGGAATTGAAAAGTGCACAGACTTCAGCAGAAAGCAAATAAACTCTACTGAATAGATATGCCAAAAAATAAGGATTAACAGAGGCTGACTTAACCAGGAAATGCACCTGTGTTGCTTACAGAGAAAATCAAATGGACTTTCCTGCTGCAAGCTGTGCTATTGAGGAGAGTGTCAGGGTTTCTAGAGGAAAGCTTCATCACCGTCCAGCTCTGGTCTGTACCTAGTCACGTTTGTACAATTTCAGCCCACAGGGGAATAAAAGTATTTAGGACCCAATATAGCAGTATGTCTAAAGCTTAATAGTTTCTCTATCCCCACTCACATTAGTGGTAAGTAAGAGTAATATCATTTTCTGAATGCTATTAGCTAGGGTTTTCCACATAAGTGAGTTGTATATTCCACATACAATCTTCACATTCCTCATGGTATTGTCCATGTGTATACAGATTATTAAATTCAAATAGTTTAAAATACCTTCTTGCCTAAAACATACCTGCAAGCTTTTCTCTTTGCCCAAGGAAAAATACTCTTTGAGTTGCATCTTTACTATATTTTTGGAGCAATTTCTAAAGTCATGAAGCACCCTCGATGTCATCTCTAACTCAGAACCAAGACATTTAATACCTTCAATTATTTTGTGTGAATGAGATGAGAGTAAGTTACTTTATCTTTCCTCGCTGGAGTTAGAATTTTTGATAGCATATGAATGCAAAACCAGATGACATTTTATATAAAATATATAAACGTATATTCTAAGTCCCTCTAATGGCCTTGGAAATGCAATTTGCGCAACTTTCCACCCAAGTCTGCCTACACATACAAGATAAAATGGAGAAGAGAGGCTTATTAATGTCACTCCAATCAAGACCCTTTTTTTTGCCTCAATTTTTGAAGACTTTATATGAACCACTTTAGGGCCTAAAAAACCCTGGCATTTTCTCAATTTTTGAAGTTCAGGGAGATATAGATAATAATGGATCATTAATTACACACCTAAAGCCTATAGCTTAATGGAAAATTAATGGCTCTTGCTCTTTTTTGCCTGCATTGAGAACAATATATATGTTCTATAACTTTGTTAGAAACACTTGCAAGTAAAACTAGGTCATCTTACAGGCATATTTTGTCTTTACTTATAGTAAGATCTTTTTGCTCTACTTCTTTTTAAAAATTTGTCAGTGATTCATTTTGTTACAATGAAACCATCTTACATAACAGTTTTTTCTTTTCCTCCACCTTAACAGCACTGTGAGTGAAAAGTCATTACACCCAGATTTTCCTTTTGTATTTTGAGAGACTGTAAAATACTTCAGGACACTCCCCTTTTCCTTTACTAAAACAAGTGTTTGGGGCCATTATATGTGCACGTAGGTGGCATTCTGTGTTTCCTCCTTCTCGTACTTGAAAAACGTTTTATATATCATACTGCCTAGCGGGGCCTTGCATTTACATTTTAAAAATTCAACTGCAAGCAGTTCAACCCCCTTTCCCTGTTATGTCCTGTGAATCTGAGCGAACTTGTGTAAATGACAAGGTTGTTTGCACAATGGAAGAATTAATTGTCTTGACAACCTGGGCAAATACTACTGCTTACCCCATTAACTGGGATGGAGGAGACTAGTTCTCCATAACACTGAGTAAATCTGGTGCAAAGTAAAGAGATATTATATAGTATTGTTACCTTAATATTTTTAAAATATGGTTGAATGAGAAAAAAGCAAAGGAAATTAGGAGGCTCGGGTTAAAAATCGTAAGTTTTGCCTTGCATGCCTACATGAGAATAGCTTATGTAAAGACGTACAGTTGGTGACATTAATTAGAAATATTGAGAAATAATGAAATGGAAAAATTTTTAAATGTCCCCCAGAAATACCTAATATGTGCCTTAATACATTTATTTGTATTTTGGGGATCCCTAGACAGCAGTGGTTTAAACTAGACAGAACACTTCAACATTATTCTTATTGACAAGATCAGATGAAATAAACAACATTCAACAGAGAAAGCGAAATGATTGGAAAAGAATGAAACGGAAAACTTTTAGATATGTAGAGGCAGAAAAGAAGGAATTTGTGGCTTTTAAAACAGAGCAAAGGAAGTGAGGGTCAGCAGGAGAGAAAAGAGTCAGTCAATGTGAGGGGAAGAAAATCACAAAAACCAGTCACTTCAGCGTTCCCCCCTCCTGCACAGCCTTTCATAGCTAAGTAAAAAAAAATCTTACTCCAGAACAGTAGGGCTAAAGGATATCCAAGATAAACAAGGACCAGTGTGAGAAATGAAGGAAAACTAAATTACGGTGAGGTGGAAGGACTCAACAAGAAGCCAGGAAGCCCGCTGAGGCTCCTTGCACACCGAAATCACGTGAATAATAACCACTTGTAGGATATTGTGGGAAACACGATGAAGGATATTGGGAAGAATGAAAACAGATTCTCTGTAGTTCCCTCTAGTGGGAACACTTGTTTTCTTCCTCAAAGAATTCTTTGCTTTGAAATCTACTTTGATATTAATATTGTCATTCACCTACTCATTTATTAGCATGTTTTATTGTTTAGCAAGGTGGTTTTTTTGCCCCTTTCATTTATAACCCATTTTGTCTTTACATTTGAATTGTATTTAATGCAGGCCACATACCATTGTTGGGTATTGCTTTTATACCTAACCTGACCATGTCAATCTTTATAGTGCTTAAAACATCTTTACTTAATATGATAACGACATTATTAGGCTTAAGACTATCATCTTGCTATTTCTTCTTCGTTTGTCCATCTATTCTTTGTTCTGGTTTTCTTCTTTATTTCTCTGGCTACTTTTGGATTCTTTAAATATTTTAATGGTTTCATTTTCCTTCTTTTGTTGGCTTAGTAGATATACTTATTTAATGTTGCTCTTTTAGTGATTCATTTCGATTTTGTAGTATACATCTTTCAAATTAATGCAGTTGAGCATCAGATAATGTCATGTCAACTGCAGGCCAGGTGTTGTAGTACACTCCTGCAGTCCCAGTGCTCTGGGAAGTTTACCCAGGAGGACTGAAAGTTTGAGTTCAGCCTGGGAAACTTGTGACCTGTGACTTAGCAAGACCCCATCTCAAAACAAAAAATAAAAAGGCCTAGAGGTGTAGGTCATTGCAAAGGTCCTGGATTCAATACCCAGTACCATAAAAAATAATTTTATAATTAAATACTTAGATTCTTCCTTTCCTGACATTTGTGTTACTGTTATCATATATTTCACTTCCATATTTGTTATACATTCCATAGATAATTTTATTATTATGCTTGTTTAAATATCCAAATATATTTAAAGTGAATTTAATTAATTAGAAAATATTTTTATATTTTGATATACTTGCTATTTCTATTGCTCTACACCCTTTATGTAAAGATTTCCACCTGTTATCTTCTTTTTGCTTATAGCATTTTAACAGTTTTTACAGCGAGTCTGCTAGGAATGGATCATTCGAGCTTTTGTATATCTGAAAAGATATTTTGCCTTTATTTTTAAAAAGTATTTCCCTTCCTTCCTTCTTTCTTTCTTTTCTTCTTTCCCTCACTCCCAGTAGTTCTTTCCTTTGAAGCAGTTTCTTTCCCTTTCACAATATCTATTGTACCTTTCGGTTTTATTTACTCTTTCAGGTTCTTACACAAAGGAGACATTCTGGTAATCTGAGCAACTACTTTGAAGATAGCAATAAATAATACTACAATCATTGTTGATTTCCTATCATCTTGTTTTGAAATTCTGTATTGTTTTCACAGTTTTTGTGTTGTTTGGTTTTTGTCTTTGTTTCTGTTATTTTGCTTAAGTTCTTTTCTCATTAAACAAAATTTGAAAAGTACTTTCACTGGGTGTAGAAATCTAGATTGTCAAGTTGTTGGGGGTTTTTGTACATTAAACATGTTTTCTTCTGTCTCCTTGCTTTCCTGGCCTCTAATGAAAAATCTTTCATCTTTACCTTTTGCTTTGTATATAATATGACTTCTTTCCTCTGGATATCTTCAAGTTTCTCTCTTAAAACACTAAGTTTTAAGCAATTTGATTATTTGTGTTAGTGCTGCTTTTTCATGCTCTTTGTGCTTGGGTTCTGTTGAGATTCTTAAACCAGAGGACACTTAGTTCTCATCAAATTAGAAACATTTTGGCTATTATTCTTCAAATACTTTTATCCACCCCCTTCCTGCTCAGAGATTCTAATATATGTATATTTGGCTGCCTGAAATAGTCAAGAACTCTCTGACATGCTGTGCTTTTTAATTTAATTTTACTTTTTGTGCTGTGTTTCCTTTTAGATACTTGGTATTGCTGTATCTTCAAATTCACTGATTTTTTTTACTGTAAAACCAAATCTGTCATTATTCCTACCCATTTTATCTCAGATGTAGTTTTAATCTCTAGAAGGTCTATTTGGGTCCATCTTTTTCACTTTCCCAATCTCTAAATTTCTCAACATGTAAATTATATTTGTACTGATTTTCAAATGCCCCTGTCTCCTAATTCTAACATCTATGTCAATTCTGATACAGTTTTGATGGATTGATGGTTGATTGGTATCATCAGTTTGGACTGAATTTTCCTATTTGATTTCATGGCTGATAATTTCTGATTCGTTACTGAGCATTACCATTTTTCTTTGTTGACTATTTGATGTTTTTGTATTTCTATAAAACTTACTGAGGTTTTGGTGATATAGTTAAGTTACTCAAACATAGTTTGATCCTTTTGTATCGTTCTGTAAAGATTTGTTAGGTAGAATCAGAGAAGCACCCAGTGTAGGAGTTATTATTTCCTACTATTCAGTCAAGTACTTCTGTTTATTCTACCCACTACCTCATAAATCTTGAGATTTTCTAGCATAACTGATTGGAACAGCCACTAATCCAAACCCTGTGTGCCAAGCACTGTTAACTCTAATCCATTCAGGTGTTTCTCCCCAGGCTAGGGTATTTTTTTATGCACAAGTGTAGATCATCATTTATTTGATTATTCAAAGAAGGTGCATATCTCTAGACTTTTTTCCATGTATGGTTCTTTTTTTAAAGAGAAAAAAATAACAACACAACAGAGTTTCTAAACAGGTTAGTCGGAGAGTTACAATAATTAATACATTGTGTACTGTTATATCTTGTACTCTGAATAACTACTGTATACAGTTCTTTTCACACCATTACCTCCCTTGTGAACAGTCTCTGGACTCTGAACTACACCTTCTTAACAGAGTCTACTGGGGGGGTTAACCCCCCCCCACAGCATGAACTTAGTATTTCATTCATTTTTCCATTGTTTGGTTGTTTCAGGAAAGAATCTAAATCTTGTCCTTGTCCAGAAACAGAATTTTTTTTCTCTTTTAAAAAATTGTACACTGTACTCTTCCTGGAGGAAGAGTAGCACTCATTGCGAAGGTCTTCAATTAGCTAAGACATAAGAGAGCAGGAAGGGAACTAGGAAGTGCAAATTATTAAGATTTTATATATATATATATGATATATGTATGTATGTGTGTATGTATATCATATGTATCTATTCTCCAAGATAAATGTAATTATTTATATACTAATAAATATATACTAATAAAAAAGAAACTTGAAAAAATAAAATTTAAGGCACGAATTTGACCTATATGAGGCACCAGAATAAGTTTGTCAATACACAAAAAAGAGAAGGGGGTAGCCATTGTTCTTTGATATGGTGATAATTCTCAAGTGCTGACAACACTGAGCTGTGTCTGTGCTCTGCACGTAGGCCATTTACCCATAATATCCTCTAACTTGAAAGTCCCCTTTTGTGCTGCGACTGACTCAGACCTAATCCAGATGGGGAGGCTTTATCAGTAATAACCATCCCAGCCTGAATATGTATGGGTTCATATAATTGTAAAGAGTTTCCATAGTCACTCACATTAATTTGTCTCTTAATGTGTCTGTGAGGCACAAGCAGGTCAGGTGTCTTCACACCCACTCACAGAGATGAAACAATCTGCCTCATCATGGCACAAGCTACCATCAGAACAATGACTGGCATTCATGCTGCACAATTCCCAGTCTAGGGTTCTGACCTCATGTCCCATGGCTTACTAATGGCCTGGAAAGATAAAATCGGCATATCTGCAATAAGTCAGGAAAGGCTCTGCTTTTTAAATAGGAAGTTGAATAATGCAGAGACCAGCAATCGCTGTGGTAGTAATCCCGTAGAAGTGTAGGGGGATCATCCTCTCCTAATATATTTTAATATGATGCAAAATCAGGCTCCAGCTGGATGAGAAATCTTGTTTTCCTCCCTCTTAGCCATCATGCATTATTCATGTGAATGACCTCACTCACATGTCACAGGCACATTGTGATGACAGAAGCTCCTTTAGTGCTGGCACATGGAAGGCCTGCTTTCTGCCATTTTAACTTTGCATTCCATGCTTTCTATGCTGCCACTGGGTTTGTCAGTCCTCTGTAATAATGAGCTAAAATGAGGGTTTAATTACTGTAGCTGTCTTTCATTTTTTTCATTTTTTATTTTTTATTACTCCATGTTTGCAGTACATAATGATTGCATTCCTCGGAGGTAGTTACTACATGTACAAAACACATCTTAATTCTTTCTTCATCCACTTCTCCTCTCCTCCCTACCCACTCCCTCCACCCTTTGTCTCCCTCCCATTTGCAAAAGATCTGTCTCCCTATTTCCTATTATCTATCTGCTATTTTGGTTTTTTGTTTCTTTTTTGGGTTTCTCATATAAGAGAAACAACGTGATATTTAAGCTTGTATATCTGACTTATTCCACTTAGCATATGGTCTCAAGCCACATCCATTATCCTACCAATGACTCATTTGTCCTTCTTCATGGGAAAGTAGTACTTGATTGTGTATAAATACCATATTTTCTTTATCCACTCATCTATTGATGGACATATAGGGCACTTGCGCTATTTAGCTATTATGAGCTGTGCTGCTATAAACATGGGCAGGCATGTAGCATTGTGATATGATGTCTTTAATTCTTTTGAGAAGACGTCAAGAATAGCTGGGTTGAATGGCATTTCCAGTTTTAGTTTTCTGAGGAATCTCCCACTGATTTTATTCATGGTTATACCAGTTGGCATTCCCACCAACAACACAGGCTCATGAATGTTTGTTATTATCTGATAAGTTTTCCCTTATTTTCAACAAAATCCTTATGAATTCACCTTCTTCTTTTGTCTTTCAAGAATCTTTTAACTCCTTGAACCAAATGTCTCCATTCCTCAGCGTCTTGCCCATAAGGCTCTGAAAACTGTCTCACTGAGTATTTGGAGATGGCCACAGGCTGAGCGTTTGATTTCTGCACTGACGGGTAACTGCTCTTACCTCACTGATTCAAGTCTCACACTCCTGGGTTGGAACCAATAGGAAGTCTGACAGGATTGCCTGAAGACCTCTCTTTGCCCTTTCCACCATCCTTCATGCCTTGCTTTTCTGTTTCTATCACTCGAACAGGAGATTTTGTAATCAATACATCAAAATATCTTTATAGTATCCTGAAAGTGTCCAGCTGCCAAAGAACTCTTAATGTGAAAAACTTTATAATAGAAAGAAGAAATGATTGAGGGAACAGGTTCTAAAACGGGACACCACTAAAGAAAAATGTACTAAAGAATTGTCATAAGAAGAATTTAATATTAATAACTACCCAAAGCTATTGGATGGATGGATGGATGGATGGATAAAAATATGTCCCCAAAAGTGATGTAACAGAACTCTACTTGATGGGGTTTCCCACTATTAATTTATTAATTTTTTGTTGGAACACATTTGCAGTACATAATGATTGAATTTCTCATGGAGAGTTAGTCCATGTACATAACACATATCAATTATTTTACTCAACCCATCCTCATCTCCTCTTCCCTGCTCCATCCATGTCTTGATCCCCTTCCCTTCTGCAAAAGGTTTATAGCCATATTTCCTATTATCTTTCATTTTGTTCTTTATTTTAATTGTATTCCTGTAAGAGAAACCATACAATATTTAAGCTTGTGTGTCTGACTTATTTCACTTAATATTGTGATCTCAAAGTATACCCATTTGCCTAAAAATGACTCAAGTTTAATCCTTCTTTATGATAGTTTAGTACTCTCTTGTATATGAATGCCACATTTTCTTTATCCATCATCTGTTGACTGACACAAAGGTTGTTTCCAAGATTTTACTACTATAAGTTGTGTTGCTGTAAACATGGATATGCATGTATCACTGAAATACGATGTCCTTAAACCTCTAGGGAAGATATCTAGGTTCAAGATAGCTGGGTCCATTGAAATTTCTATGTATTTTTAAATCTCCACATTGTATTCCACAATAGTTGTACCAGTTTACATTCCTACTAACAATGTAGAAGTGTTCCTTTTTCCCTGCAGCTTCCCCAGCATTTTTTTAATTTTAAAAATAAAAGGAGGAAAACATTAACAGACAACCTTTTACAAAATACCAAAAGAAGAGTACAGAAAATACAGAGTTACAAACAAAGTGGTAGGAAATTAACAATGCTTGTTATATTACATATTGATATCTTCAAAGTGGTTTCTCATGAAAACAGATAGAGACATGCAATATTGATCAATCAAGGACTTACTGACAGTTTCTTTCAGCAAAGAAATGGAAGACAGTAGAACAACTATGTTAACTATCCTGTATATACATACATACAAAATGTCTCCTTCTTTCCCTTCTCTTTTCCCACATCCCAGTTGCCCTTTACCCTTGGCAGATAACATGATACTTTACATGGAAGATCCCAAAAACTCCACAAGAAGACTCCTTGAATTAATCAACAAATTCAGCAGTGTAGCTGGATACAAAATCAACACCCAAAAATCGATAGCATTCCTATACACAAACAAAAAACAGACTGAGAGAGAATTTAAGGAAACCATACCTTCCACAATAACAACCAAGAAATTGAAATATTTAGGAATCAATCTAACAAAAGAAGTAAAAGATCAATTCAATAAAAACTACAGTGTTCTGAAAAAAGAGATTGAAGAAGATTTCAGTAAATGGAAAAATATTCCTTGCTCATGGATAGGAAGAACCAACATTGTGAAAATGGCCAGGCTCCCAAAATTGCTGTACAGGTTCAATGCAATTCCCATTAAACTACCAATAGCATACCTCACAGATCTCGAGAAAAGATGCCCAGCATTTTTTATTATTTGATTTCTTCATGATAACCATTCTTTCCGGAGTAAGATGGAGCTTCAGAGTTGTTTTAATTTCCATTCCTCTAATGACTAGAGATAATGAACATCTTTTCATGTGTTTATTG
Source organism: Chinchilla lanigera (assembly GCF_000276665.1). NCBI lineage: Eukaryota > Metazoa > Chordata > Mammalia > Rodentia > Chinchillidae > Chinchilla > Chinchilla lanigera. The sequence continues at coordinate 2,397,595 of NW_004955534.1, read as the reverse complement.
GCCATTTGTACTTCTGAGAAATGTCTGTTCATTCCAGTTGCCCATTTTCAGTTGGATCTTTTATTTTGCTGGGTCTAATTTTTTTGAGTTCTTTATGTATTGTAGATATTAGTCCTATGTGCAAAGATTAGCTAGCAACATACCTTTTTCCCTGCCTTTAGGTTATCTTTTCACTATATTGGTTGTTTGCTTCGTTGTGTAGAAACTAATTTGATATGACTGATGGGGCTTATTATTATTTGCAGTACTGGGGATTGTACTCAAGGCCTTTGCACTGAAACATATGTGCAGTCCATTGTTTTTATTTTTTTTTTTATTTTGAGAGAGAAGGCCTGGCTAAGTCAGTGAGTTGCCTACACTATGCTCATATTTGCCATCCTCCTGCCTCAGCCTCCCAGAGGGCTCGAATTACAGGTATACACCATCTTACCCAGATTGGTTAATGTATTTCTGAGGAATGATCTTCAAATTATATTATTGAGGGTTGCATGACTGAACATACATATAAATGACCCTAATAATTTTCACATTGTTTTGACCCAAAAATACTACAAGGTAAGGCAATATAATTTTTTTTCATACAAAGATCAAATCAGGATTTTAGGATAATTGCATGCTATGCAGCACTAAGTTTATTGTTGAATAAGCACAGGAGGTAGGAGGCTTCTTCTCAAGGGATTCTCTTAAATTCTTCAATAATTAGGGTTCAGGGCTTCCTAATCCATCTCTCACATTCATTCTTCTTCAGCTTGATTTTTCACAGCTATAAATGGAACACTTTATTTGACTTTTTCTTCTCATCGGGGCGGACATTTCAGTACAGATTATAGTGTGCTCGAATGGAAGAACACATTACAATCAACTTTGAGAAATATAGCAGAGCCCTACCTAAGCTCTACAGCATCCAAACCTCCAGGAATGAAGCTCAGATATTTTTATAGCAAGCAATTAAGATGTATATCTGTTAGGAATTTTTACATTAAGAAATATTTGAAGAAATTAGGATATCAAGTTGTTAATTGTTTCCTCTTGCTGCTGTAACAAATTATCACAAAGTTAGTGATTTATTGGAGCATGGCACCTAACAATTTCTCAAATCAGAAGCTTAAAATTAGGTCTTGCTGGGTTAAAATCAAGCTGTCGGTAGGGCTGTGTTCCTCTCTGGAGGCACTAGAGCAGAATCCATTCCTTTGACTTTTCCAGCTTCTGGAATCTTTCCACATGCCTTTGTTTATGGCTCTCTTCCATTTTCAAAGACAGCAATGGATGTTAAAGTCTGTCTTAACAAGCCATCTCTGAGTTTGTTTCTTCTGTTTCCTTTTCCCCCTCTTCATGGCCCTTATGACACTGGACCCACCCAGATAACCCAAAATGAACTCTTTAAAGTCATCAAATTAGCAACCTGAATTCCATCTATGCCTTAATCTTTTCTTGCTATGTAGTGTACTCACAGGTTCTAAGGATTAGGAGATAGGGTCCTCTTTTGGGGACCCTTAGTCTGACTACCACAGAGTGAATCCATTTTATTTTTTGGGTGAGACAAAACAGGCCCCCAAAATACAGGGATTTACCCAGTCGATGGTATTAACATCATCAAAGTTACCCTTTCCTTTGTGTAGTGCTTGAAATGTAAAAATATTCTGCCCATTTGTTACTTATGACTCTAAAACAATTGTCTTCTCTAGTTCAGACCCAATTTTTAAAGCCTCACCCTGATCCTGGACCTGATTTGCCATAGGTCCATGCAGATATACAAAAGTTAGGCTGCTTTCTCCAGTAGACAGTCAAAGGTAACTACAATATAGCCACTAGTGTAAGACAAGACACTTCTAGAGTTCCAATGAGATTAAACATGAGTCTTACTTGGCTTGTGCTTCAGGGTTCATTCTGGAGGTTTTGTGTGCACTTTGCAGGGACACAGTCTGAAAGGAAGTTCTGCTGTTATTCCCAAACCATTGCCTACCCCATGCTCCATGCTTTGCTCTGGCAAAGTATAGGTATTCCAGCAGGGGAAACCCACGGTTATTCCTGCATCCTGGTCAGACATACACCATGATTCAAGATGGACATCTGAACTGTGACTCAATTATTGTATGCCTACCCTTGATTTCTCTCGTCAGTTATCTTACCATCCAACTCACTCTTTTAGTTGCCACCTCCTTCAGACAGCCATCTCTCCACCACAGCACAGGTATGCCTTTCTCAGTGTATGTTCCTTTTATACTTAACTTTGTTTTCTTAGTATATGTTTGCAATACATAATAACTACATTTATCTTGGGGAATTGGTACATATACAAGTTGCATCTTAACCAATTTTCTTTCACCTTTGCTTCTCACACACCTGTCTCCCCCATCTTCAGATCCACTCTCCATCTCCACTGTTGAGTGAATTAGTGAATGTATGGGGGAATGAATGAGTTCTTGAATAGCTTTATACCTGATTCCTCTGTCTCTGGAATTTATCTCTTTAAATATATCCTTCACACTTATCCCAAAGTGGTCCCTTCAAATCAAGGATTTAACTGAGATTTTGCCCACCTCCTAGAGGCCTGAAAAATAACATCTACTTTTCTTAATCTAGCATTTGAGGCCATCGAAAATTAAATGCTTGCCAAACTTTGAAGCTTGGATGCCTACTGCAACAGCTTTGATCTAATGCCTTTCCCACCACCTCATATGTCCATTCTGCAACTGCAGTTAATCCTCCACAATCTTAGAGTGCAATCTGCTCTTTACTCCTTGATCCTTCTCTCTTATGTTTTGCACCACTTATTTACATCTCTGTCCAATGACAAAAGCCTCAGGCATTTCTGAAGTTCCAGCATTTACAGTATTTCTTCCATGAAATGCTCCTAGAGTACTCTGCAAGCTCCTGTCCATTCTGAAGCTATTAACTAGATGATCCATTCCTTGCTCTCAATTATACACACCAATGGAAGGAAGCAGAGAGGCAAATGATCTAAAAGAGTAGATAATCAAAAATTCTAACCCATTTGCTCGCAGGCTCTTCCCCTTTCACTCCCCCTTTCACTGCCCCCTGTGTTTCACACTCTGGTTTCTAGCAGACTCGTTACTCCAACTCTGCTTTGCTTGGGTCATACAAAAATCAGTTTAACTGTTCTGCAAACACATTTATTCACCTTAAATATACTGGGTAACTCCTGTTTGCCGTCTATTCAGCTAGGCCCTAGATAGAAGAAGAGACATAAGATAAGTTGTATGTGGTCTCTGCCTGAAAACAATTCATAATTTTTGAGTAAAAATAATTTAAATTCTAGTTTAACACTGAATTATTGAACACAGTAAAGGCATTTGACACACAGTCATCAATTGCAATGGCATAGAACAGCACGGACACATGAAATAGCATGCTACCATGACAGGAAGTTATGCCTAGAAAGTCAAACTTACTTTATAGTCTAAGCAATGTATCCAGGGGGAGATGAAAGTGGAATACAAGGGGAAAGAAGAGGAAAAAATCGAGACTGAAAGGCTGGGTGAACCCTGATTTGTGAAGAGCCTAGTAAGCCAAGCTAAGGCATTTGGAATTAATGTTAGAGGCAGTGGAAAACTGGCAAAAGAAAATGGCATTGCTTGATGGTTGAGGAGGCTACAGAGCCACAGAAAGAATCTAACAGCCTGTAATAATCATTTTAACCGTAAAATACATCACCAACAAAAAGAACACTTTGTCTCAGAATTTAAAGGTATACTTCCTTATTCAAGGAAATATTTTTACAAGTTCTACTATGTATGGCTTTAGTATTGAGATCTCTACTTAATGGCACAATAAACAAGTACCTAGCTCAATGCTTTTCAGATAGTAGACATTCAGTAAATGGCCATTGAATTCAATGGAATGAGAGAGGAGGATTGACAAGAAAAAAATTAAGCAGGGCTGGGGATTTAGCTCAGCGGCAAAGCGCCTGCCGGGCAAGCGCAAGGTCGTGAGTTCCGTTCCTGGTACCGGAGGAAAAAAAAAAAAAAAAGAAAAAATTAAGCAGCCGCCAATAAGGAGCTATAAATAGCCCACCAAAAGACTTGGTCTTCCTAGTGCTCACACAGGTAAAGTGAAATCTTAGGCTCAGTGTCTTGGTTACTTTTCTCTCATTGTTGAAACCAAATACTCAATGCCCAAAATTAAGGAAGGAAAGGTTTATTTAGCTCACAGTTTGTAGAGGTTTCAGTCCATAGTCACCTGGCTACAAGGCAGGGTGGCAGGGCACAGGCACAACACTTCAAGGTGGCACAAGACAGCAAAAGCAGCAAGAGCACAAGGGGGAGAGCAAACCTCTTTTCCTCCCTTATATTGTAAGCAGGCTACCACTCCCCTGGGGGGATAGCACTCACACATCTCAGTGCTCTCCTCTTACACAAGTTGAGGGTGTTTACAAAGTAAGTGAAGGGCCGAGACCCACACAGAACCAGACCAGACCTTCCAACACAAGAGGAATCTTTATTGGGTGGGAGAGCTACATGGAAGGCTGCCCAGTGGACTAGGACAGCCCTGAGCTGGGCAAAGCATAGAGTTTTTAAGCTATTTTCCAGGGAGTGTGTCCGCGGGCCAGAACATTTTCCAGGGGGGAGGGTGTCTATGGGTCAGAATAGCCCAAGTAGGGGTGGATTGTTCTTCAGAGTTGAACATCTGGTTCTGCCAAGGCAGATGAGGGCAGGTTTGGCTTTTGTCAAGGGGAACTGGAGGGGAACAGGTGAATAGGAAGGAGTTTTTATTATTGAGAGTTTAAGTCCCCCTCAGGGGGGAGGTTGCCTTATGACTTATCAGTAAGGACCCTGGCCCCCTGCTGAATCACTTAGCTGAACTTTTAAACTTCTCACATTGACACAATGAACAACATCCTAGATCAGTAAGGGCATGTCCTTTTCACCCCAGGTTGTAGAAACGTTGAGTTACTTAGTTGAGCTTCTAGACTCCTCAAGTTGACACAGTGTCTCAACCATAACACTCAGGAAGTTGAAAGAAAGAATATTCAAAATCTTCTGCTTAAAGTACTCAAGCGGCTCCCTGGTGCAATCAGGATTATGTCCCAGATCATTAGTTAAGGCTAAAAAGCTTTCCATGATTTCATCTCTACCCTGCTTTCCTAGCCTTCTTCCCTACTAGTGCCTGAAAAACCATGCACTAAAACTAATTGGTTCCCACATTTCACTATAAAAATGTCAGTCATAGTCTGAACTTAGATTTGCTCTCTAAACTGGAGCATCATGATTTTTCTTCCAGAAATGCTATGTAGTTTCATATGATAGCCAATTATTACAACAATCGCTAAAACAGCAAATTCTGAGACTTGCAGACTCTAGTGTGATAGCAGTTAGCCTTTAGGAGTAAGCCAACAGACTGGATCCATTTGTATATAAACAACTTGGTTTGCCCAGTCCTAATGAGCAGGTAACATTTGAATGCCAGAGGCAAAGCTTGCATTCCTCTTTAAATACCAAAGAACAGAATTACAAGTGGGCAGAGACCTCAATGCACCTGCCACAGCATGCATACATGATCAGAATCAATTTTAATGATTCCATGTGTGTGTGCTTATCCCTTGAAAGACAATAATGGAGAAAGGTGCTTGTGCTGGAAATAGTCTGCAGTTATTTTAATGATTTGGTATGTATCCACTAATTTGAAATATTCCAAATAATGATCTTAGGTTATATTTATGGTCTTCCAAAGTATCCCATAAAAATAAGTCAACTTGTTCAATTATTCATCCTCTAGGTTAAATTTTAAGATAAATAAGATACTTTCTAATTGAGGAACTACTATGCACCCAATGCTTCTATATAGGTCATTACTTTGCACACAGTTCACTTACAGCCATTAGCAGCTAAATTTAATATTTTAGCAAATCATAGACGTTGAAATACCTCTCAAATCTACCAGCTTGTCTCTATATCCATCAGCGCCATACTTATAGTCATGGATCCCCATGACCTCTCACCTAGAATATTGCAACAATTTGCTTTGTGTGCTGTCATCTCCTACTGTTGCTCCCTCCAACTGATCATACCTAGAAGAGCAGAAATTACCATCTTCAGGTGTAAGATCAGATCACTTCATCTTTTGTTGGAACCCTTCTAGTGTCTTTCCACTACTTTAAAAATAAAAATCAAACTCCCAAATTCCTTGCCATGTCTATACAGCCCTGCATGGTCTTCCCCATGTTCTAGATCTCTATGTTCAAAGCCTACAAAACTGGGGCATATGTGAATGCAAACAACAGATCTGAAGCCTAGCCAGCCAGGTCTAGGAAAGTAGTGCATCTTGGAATTCTCCAATAGGAGGTATTTGAGAAAATGCCTACAGAATTACAGTTTTTAAGAAGTAGTATTTGAACTTCTGTGGTTCAGAAATGAAAGCCACTCATTTGAGATAAGAGATCTTTAATTTGCCTTGACTGCAAATTCAGATAGACTTGCTATAAGTGAACCCCACTGCTTGTGTTCTGGATCCCATTTTACCTATTCAAGAATTTCAGTCCTACAATCATGCAATCTCCTGCAGCCCCAGTTTCTCTATTTCTATTAGATGGTTCTCATCAGTACACAAATTTGGCAAAGTATTTCATAACTTTAAAAATTTCTTTGACCTTCCATCCTCTTATATGAGAGGATACATTCCAATACCCCCAGCAGGTGACTGAAACCTTGGAGAGCAGCACACTCTAAAATTTAGTGCCTTTTCCATTTCACTAAACACTTGTACATGACAGCCACAACTTTTGCAGTTTGAAGTGAAACTACCAGAAACTTTTTGCTTTTTCACAAGTTCAGTGAGAATAGATTCATTCTTACTATAGTCCTTAGAAATCTCAGCATAATTTTTCTGTCCTTATTAAATTGAGAACTTTCTTCTCCCTTAAAGAAAAAAAAATTACAGCTAATCTTTGGCATTTTCAAATTTCTAGCATCACTATTCCTGTACATAGGAGACATTATGAAGTAAAGTAATGTTACTTGAACATAAGTGCTGCAGTGCAGTGACAGTTGATTTTAACCACTGAGATGAATAAGAAGCAACTAACAAGCAGGAAATGTGTACAGTATGGATATGCTGGACAAAAGGTGATTCCCATTCAGTGATTTCATCACACTACTCAGAATAGTGTGCATTTAAGAGCTTATGAATTGTTTATTTCTAGAATTTTCCATGTAATATTTTTGGATGTTGGGTGACCACAAGTAACAGAAACTAGAAAGTGAAACCATGGATAAGGAGAGAGAATCGCATGACCAGTTTGTTTCTCCATTCCTTTCCCAGTGACACTTCTTAAAAGAATTTATATCTCTCCCTCTCTACTCTTTCACATCACATTTTGTCTTCAATCCACTACACTCAGGCTTATGTCCACAGTATACCACTGAAACACCCATGGTCAAAGTTACCAATACTGTTCAGACGGTCAAAGCCAATGGCTGCTTGTGCTCTTATTTTACTTGCTATCTCAATAGCATTTGACACAGTTGGTCACTCCCTCCTCTTTAAAATACTTCCTTGAAAGCATACCCTTGGTTTTCCTCTTGCCCCTTTTATTCCTATTTGTAATGGATTAACTAATGGTCAACTTGGAACACCCAGCTGAACTGAATCAGTGTGGTTCCGAGTGTGGAAGGCCCACCTGAGGATTGTTACCAACAACATAAAAAGCGAACTACAGGGGAAGATAGTGCACTGTTAATTCTCCTGGAGAAGCTTGTCCTGCTGGTTTTCTTGATATGAACTCAGCTGTTATCATTTTTGTGTTATACTTTATTTATTTATTTATTTTTGGTACTGAGACTCAAACTCAGGACCTGCCTGTGCTTGTGAGGCAGGCGCTTGTACTGCTGAGCTATATCCCCGGCACTTGTTCTCATTTTTGGAGGAGTTCAGGTCCTCGCCATCACTGAGAATGGCTGCAGTTCCCTCTGGAGGAGCTCTGGTCCTTATTTTGAGTGGTTGCTTCCTGGCTCCAGTGCAGATCTCTCAGCCTGTTGGCACAGATTCTTCACCCGCATGGTGCAGACTTTCTAGCTTCTGCCACTGACCTCTGGGCCCTCTCAGTGAAGATTCTTGATACAGACTTGCATGAGATATTGCCATGGGCCCCATGTCTTTAGCTGGATTCATGCAGGACATTTTCATGGTATCTAGGCCCTCAGTTGAATTCTTTGAGTCTCTAGGGTGTGGACAGATCTCTGGCACTCTTTTGCATTTCACTCTTTGGGTGAATATTTATAAAGTCATCCTATAAATTATGTGTCCTGTACTAAATCTTTTCCCTGTAAACCCTGACTACAACAGTATTCACACTTGATTGCTAGATTCTCCTCTGCTAGACCTCCTAATATTATAATGTCCTAAGGCTCAGACTGAGGCACCATCTTCCAAAATAGCTATATTACCTTTAGATAATCTTATGGAATCTCATGGATTTAAATATAATCAGCATATTGAGGACTATACATTTAGTGCTAAATCAGATCCTGACCCCTGTATTTGCATATGTGATACATATCTTAAACTTAAACTGTTCAAAAAGAACTGTCCTCCTCCAAGTGCCTTCCAAGTTCTCCAAGTGCCTTCCAAGTTCTCCACAAGTCTCCAACTCAGAAAGCAGTAGCACTACCTACACAATGAGCAGTCCGAAGTCTAGTCATCTCTGACCTATTCCCTCCTCCTCCACTGTCTACCATACAGGCCACATGCAATGAGGTTGACTCTACTTCTCTGCTCATATTCAGGAATCTTTACATTCGCCATTATACTTCATCCAAACTGTAATGGTCCCTTTTCTGTCACTGGGACAAAATACCCAACCCCTACAACTTAAAAGAACAGAGGATCATTTTGAATCACACTTTCAAAGGATTGAGTCCATAGTTGGTTGGCGCCAAGGCAGAAAGTGCAAGGTGAAAAGCCTGGCAGGGGAAAGCTGCTCAACAGAGAGAATCTGTGAAGCAGAGAGAGAAGAGAGAAGCTGGAGACAATAATATGCCCTTCCACGTCATGCCCTCTGTGACCCACCTCCAGCCAGACACTATTTCTTTTTTTAGTTTATTTTTCTTTGGTAAATGTGATTTATAATAATTAAATCCACCCTGGAGAATTGATATATGTAGCGATTTTATATGTACCAGTTCCCTTCCTCTGAACAGCACATTCAACATGAACTCTCAATGGAGTGATCCACTGCTGAGTATAGCACCCGATGGTCCAATCAAAAAGCCCCACCTCTGAACATACAACATTTTGAGGGGGGACATTTTAGATCTAAATCATAATACTGCCCTTCCGTTTTCGAACACACCAACTTTTCACTGCTTAGAACATTTACACCAGTTGTACTGTTCTATAATGCTTTTCCTCCTGATTTTCACATTCCTGGTTCCTTTGTTTCATTCAAATCTCAGCTTAAATATTACCACCCACAGAAAAACTGTCTCTGACAACCCAATCAAAAATGGCCTTGCAGTCACTCTCTCATCACTGTCTTTGAAGTTACTGTCCATCACTTACTATTATCTGATATTCTCTAAGGTGATAAAAGTAGTGAAAAGTAAAAGAAAAACACACAAACAAATGCATCATACCAACAAGGTTGTTAGAAATTACAGAGAAAGTCTGTAAGAACTTTTTGCCCTTTGTAGTTTTCACTCCTTTGTTCCCCATGATTAAAGGTAAAAGCCTCAAAAAGAACTGGGCTTTCAAGGGCCTGTCTTTGAGGTCAGTAAGTAAGACTGTTTCATTTCCTAGCCAGCCTTTGAAAACGAGAAGACTCACAAGAGATATTTCTTGTGGTAATAGCTACTACAAGGTAAAGAAAATAGGTTAAAGTGTCTGTGGGCTGAGGCATGAAAAACGAAGTGGGAAAAGTATAGGGATCCAAGATTTCAGAGGGGACCTTGGATGTTATTCTTCTGTCACAGAGGCAGAAGAGTACATCAACTGGTTTAGATAAGCAGAAGGTCAGAATGAGGATCATCCAGAAGTAGAAAGACTGTGACTAGCTTAGCAGAGAAATAGGAAGCAATATTATATATCTAGGAACTGCTGGTCTGGTAACTGTGAGCAGACAACAACTCATTGAGCTAAAGTTAGACACAGAGCTCCAATTTCTAAGAGAGTTTGAGAAAAAATAAGGCTGGAACCCAGACCCAAAGGACTCAAAGCAGTCAGTGTCTCACACAGAAACCCAGTTACAAAGAGTGAGTTCCAAAAACATATCTCTGTCATAAAAACAACAAAAAAATATGAACTGTTTGACTGAAAAAGAAAGTCAAATATAATGTCTAGGATGCTACATTACTGTCCACAGAGCACCCCAAATTCGCTATCTTTAAATGGAATTGACTCCAAACTTTAGGTCTAAGCTGAACTTGCAGATGATAGATAATGCCCTCAGTTTTGAGGACTGGAAACTTCTGGGGACAGAGAAATAGCCCAGCACATCATTACAGAATATGATGCAAGGAGCATCTTTATAGCAACGGCTTTGTGGAATGATTTAAATAGCCAAAACTGAGCATGAGATTCGTTAGTGGTTGAGGACACCTAATTACACTGGGAAGCTACCACTGACAGTCATACCTTAATTACTCCCAACCACCTGCTCTCCCATAAATCCAGCTAAAACTGAAGATTCTCCTTGGACTCTCTTGATTGTCTTACTGCTTCTGAACACTCAGTAGCCAGTTTTCAACACCAACAGATGAACTCTTTCCAGAGTAGGTAGAGCACTATTCTCCAAAGCTTTGGAAATGTGAGATAAGGCCTCCTGCTCCTGAAACTGCATGTCACAGTGTGGTTTTCTTAGCAAAACTTCCAAATATGCATTTGTTATAAATTGTAGCTTCTCTCCTTGAATTAATCAACAAATTCAGCAGTGTAGCTGGATACAAACTCAACACCCAAAAATC
>NW_004955534.1:2342103-2385629 GCF_000276665.1 Chinchilla lanigera | reverse complement strand
AAAGACTGAAAATAGACCCAAGTCTATCACCATGCACCAAACTCAAGTCAAAATGGTTCACAGGTCTCAATATTAAAACACAAGCACTAAATGTATTAGAAGAGAAAGTAGGTAAAAACCTTCAAGACATAGGGGCAGGCAAAGAGTTCATGAACAAAAAACAAATTGCACGTGAAACACGTGAAAGAATCAACAACTGGGATCTCATCCTACTGAAAAGTTTCTGCACATCTAAAGAAATCACCAGCAGAGTCAAAAGAAAACCCACAAACATGGAAAAAAATTTAGCTGACTATCCCTCAGACAAAGGACTTCTATCTAGAACATATAAAGAATTAAAAAATATCAGCCTCCCCCAAATTCAAAGACCCAATCCAAAAAGGAGCAACTGAGATGAATACACACTTCTCAGATAAGGAAATACAAATGGCAAATAAATACATGAGAAAATGTTCAACATCATTAGCTGTTTGAGAAATACAAATTAAAGCAATATTGAGATTCCACCTTACCCCAGTAAGAATGGCTAGCATTAAGAAATCAACCAATAACAAATGTTGGCGAGGCTGTGGAGAAGTAGGAGCCCTTCTCCACTGCTGGTGGGAATGCAGACTGGAGAAACGACTGTGGAAATCAGTTTGGAGGTTCCTCAGAAAAGTAGGACTAGAGGTCCCATTCAACCCAGCTATTCCCTTTCTGGGTATTTTCCCAGCAGAATTAAAGACAGCATACCACAGTGATATATGTGCACCTATGATCATAGCAACAGAATTTGTAATTGCTAAATTGTGGAGGCAACCCAAATGTGCATCCACCGAGGATTGAATAAGAAAATTGTGGTCCTTTTATATAATGGAATATTACTCAGCTATAAAGGAAGATAAACTCGATACCTTTATGGGTAAATGTTCACAACTAGAGACCATACTCATAAGTGAAATAAATTAGACCTGCATGTGCAAGCACTGCATTGTTTCACTAGTGTAAATCCCGAAAGAGTTAATTTAAACTAGGAGGTATGGTAGACATTGTGAAATGATAGGAAAACGTTCAAGGGTAAAGGGCAACTGGGATGTGGGGAAAGAGAAGAGAAAGAAGGAGAAATTTTGTATATATGCATATACAGGGTAGTTAACATAGTAGCTCTACTGTCTTCCATTTCTTTGCTGAAAGAAACTGTCAATGAAAAAAAAAAAAAAGAAACTGTCAATGAGTCCTTGATTGATCAATATTGCATGTCTCTATCTGTTTTCATGAGAAACCACTTTGAAGATATCAATATGTAATACAACAAGCATTGTTAATTTCCTACCATTTTGTAACTCTGTATTTTCTGTACTGTTCTTTTGCTATTTGGTAAAAGGTTGTCTGTTTGTTAATGTTTTCCTCCTTCTATTTTTAAAATTTAAAAAAATTTGTAGTTTTTCCACACATTAGCACATAGAGTGCTCCGAAATGGGTACAGCCAAGAAGCAAGTTAAACATTTAATAGAGTTTTGTGTTTTTCAGCTTGAAGGTGGAAACCTGATAAACCAATAATTTCCCTTATCTTGTGTAGTCAATGTTTGCATTTATTCTTATATTATGGATTATGATCTTTTAGCATTAAAGATGTTTGACAAGGGTAATAAAGTTTTGCTAAGCAATAAGAACAAAATACATTGCAACTTGCCATTTTGCTTTTATAAGTATATTTTGTAGACTTCAAACAGCTATATTGTTAAACTGGAACCTAATCCAAAAGTCTTGTTCTTCCCAGAAGTGTCAAGTTTCTCAAATCCTGGAAACACAAAAACTCTTTCTGGAAACTTAGTGCTTTTCTACATTCAGGACACTAAAAGGCCTAAGAGATGCCCAAACATACCCAAGAGAAAAACAGATTCTTCCCACAATATTGAAATTAATGCATCATCTAATTTCCTTTGGTCTGAAATCTCGCAAGTAGTGGGGATTCAGTGTCTCCCATAAACCAAATATGGCTTACATGGTATGTTCTCTTCAAAAGTGAGCTCATGCCTCACTTCCTCAGTCAACACTTCCTTTCGTCCACTCAGGTAGCTTGTTTTTCCCAAACTCTGGTGGGATCTCCAGGTCATTCCTCCATTACAGCAATTATCACAGAGTAATGTATTCGTTTGCTAACATCTATGCTGTTTAGCCAGGTCATAAGATTCTTGAGGACAAGGGATATTTTATTTTTCATCTGTGTATCACTGGATTCAGGCACAGTGCCTGGCCCACAGAAGTAACCCATAAATGTTGGTTGAATATTTAATAAAATGAAACTAGAGAAAAGCATATGAGTGATGTAATGTTTTCTCAATCTTGTCCCACATATTTGTTCACAAATGATGCTGCCATAAATTAGCAAAGCTCTCCATTGATCTCCTCCTCAATGCATCACAGTGCGCAGGATGAAAGATATGCAATTAGCCTTTTTAGGACTTACCATCTGACTGGGGAGAGAATATCAGCCATCCTGAAGCACATTGTTGGCATTTGCTCACAAATTGGGTTTAAAGTTGGATGAGACAGTTGGAGGGTGAGAGTAACACTTAGGAGGTAGGACTGGAGCAGAATCTTGAAAAATCAGTTTCACAAAGGATAATAGCCTTAGAGCACAGCATAAGCAAAAGAAGGCCAAGTTAAAGAAATAAATGAGCCGGGCGTGGTGGCGCACGCCTGTAATCCCAGAACTCGGGAGGCTGAGGCAGAGGATTGTCATGAGTTTGAGACCCCCCTAGACTACAAAGTGAGCTCAAGGCCAGCCTGAACTGCATAGTGAGACCCTGTCTCACCAAAAAAAAAAAAAAGGAATAAATGTAGTATGTAATGTTAGAACAGCAAGGAGTTAATTTTGATGGGCAAAAGAGAGCATTGAATTCCTGAGTAAATCTTGAAAAGAAACAAAGAATACTGATGAAAGATGAGTATGTGACATCAATAAACAGTATGTCTTTGAGGGTGGAAAACACTGAAAGAGAAGGTTTTAGGGACTTAAAAGGTGTGCCTCTGTATATCATGATAGATACTACATAAGGGAGTTTATTCTTTCTCTTTGCAGAGGTCCACAAGAGAGTTGTTCACGCCCTTTCATCAGGCAGGCTCATTTGCAAGGCCTAACAATAAAGTGTGCTTAGGTAAAGAGTGAGTGAAAGGTTCTTGTTTTCTAGTGGAGAAGAAGGAAAAGTTTTACCATCACTGCCCCTTGGAAAACTCACTACTTTTAGATGACTATACTGAAATCTTCATGATAGCATAGACAATGTCTGTCTTGTTCACTGTTGTATCAATAGCATATGGCACAGTGACTGTCAAACTAGGTACTCACTAAATTTGGTCGCTGATTGAAAGAAATAGTACTGTACCTGTTTATGATATACAGTGCATTGATTCAACACACATATAATTATACATGCACATTGGTTACATGAGATAGAGACAGACTGTGATATAGACTTTGGTTTAAAGAGGCATAGTGTAACAGGTTGAGTGGGGAACATGTACACATACACCTGTGGAGTAATGAAGAGATCTCCTTTTCCACAGTTTCCTTGTACAGTGTGGTAGATTGACCACTGGTGGTCAACTTATAACCCCCAGCTGAACTGAGTAAGAGTGACACTGGGTGTTCGAGGCCCACCTGAGGATTGTTGCCAGCAGCATAAGAGGCAGAACTGGAGAAGAAGAAGTGAGGATGTTGGGAGCTGAGAGAGGCTGTTGGGAGCTGGTAGAAGCTGTAAGAAGAGTTGGCTGTTTTGGAGGAACTCATCATGCTGGCTTTCCTGATGAACTTGGCTGTTTTCATCCTGTGAGGAGCTCAGGACCTCATTGGCACTGAGAATGGCTTCAGTTCACCTTGGGGGAGCTCTGGTCCTCATTTTGAGCATTGCTTCCTGGCTCTGGAGGGGAAGATGGTGCGCTGCTGGTTTCCTGGAGAAGCCTGCTGCATTGGCTTCCCTGATGGGAGCTCGTCCATCTTGGTCATTGGAGGAGCTCAGGAACTCACTGTTGCTGAGGATGGCTGTGGTATCTTTCGGGGTCTGAGCATTGCTTCCTGGCTCCAGTGCAGATCCCTCAGCCTGCCAGCACAGATCCTTCATCCCGCGCTGGCACCGACTTTCTAGATTCCACCACTGACCTTTGGCCCTTCCTAGCGCAGATCCGTGAAACAGGCCTGCATGAGATACTGTTACAGGCTCTGGGCCTCCAGTTGGATTAGTGGGAAGCATTGTTATGAGCTCTAGGTCTTAAATTGGACTCATGCAGGACGTTATCGCGGGATCCAGGTCCTCAGCTGGATTCTTGGTCTATGTTGTGTGGACAGATTTCCTGCACTACCTTGTATATCATTCTTTGGGTTACTATTATAAGTAATCTGATAAAATATGTGTCCTGTATTATATTTTTCTCCCTTGCAAAAATAAGCCCCAAACCAACACATACAGTATTTATAGCTCGCTTTTCCTTCCTTCCTTCCTTCCTGTCACTTTTCTTTCTCTCTTTGTTTCTCTTTCTTTCTTTTCTGTATTTGTTTCTTTCTTTTTTATTATGTTACTAAGGATTGAACCCAGGTTTTTCACACTGAGCTACAGCTCAAGACCATTTTCATTTTTGTTTTGAGACAGTATTTCACTTAGTCACTAAGTTTACCAAGCTAGGCTCAAACTTGTGATCTTCCTCCCTCAGTCTCCCAGAGTCCTGAGATTATAGACATGTACCACCATGCCCAGCTATAAAGCACAATTTTCTGAAAGTCTAGTAACATATTCAGTTTCTTACTATATGTCTAGTGAGAAGATTAGTAGACATGACCTTTATTTTACAGATAAGTACAAAGAATTATTTAAAAGTAATTAGAATACTAGCAATCATATGGATCTTCTAATATTTTACATGCAGAGAAGTGAGTATAGTAACATTGTCAGAGAGACTTGAAAGGAAGCTGGGTACAGAAAATGAAGGTGCATTTGCCTATGAATACAGTTGAGGAAATGATAAGATCAAGATGGTAAGCACCTTCAAATGTGTACTCAAATGGTTACAACCATTCTTAGCTGAAAACCTGGCCCTGCCTCAAGGTTCAGCGTGCTGCTGTATAGGACTGTGATGATAATCAGATTATGCCTACATTAAACAAGAGAGATAAGGAGGTCTTTAGGTAGCAGAAAAAAAGAGGTTTTTCTTTCAATGAGAGCAGTCAAATTCATTTTAAAAATGTCTCATAAACATATATTAGGGGCTGGGGATTTAGCTCAGCGGCAAAAGCGCTTGCCTGGCAAGCGCAAGGTCGTGAGTTCGGTTCCTGGTACCGGAGAAAAACCAAAAAAAAAAAAAAACATATATTATGCATTAGGCTCTGAATTTAAGGACATTTACAAACCACAAGTCTTCATTTCCGTATATCCTCAGTTCTAGGTAGGGCCTGGCACATAAAACAACCCTAACAGATTCAGGCAAAGTCTCAGAATGTGCAAACACAGTTCTTCCCCTTGAAGAACTTGTGAACTAGTGAGAATGAAAAACAAGTAAATGGATAATGTCCACTATGGGAACTAATTTTCAGTGCTACTGAATTACTGAGTATTTAAATCTACCACAGAGAAATATTTGTCTATGCTCCCAATATGGCATTAGTACAGGGGTAATTACTACAATAATGCCAATAAAAGAAAAAATCAGGAGATAACCTTCATGCCTATTCATACCGGAATGCTTACCTAAACCTACAGTATGCCCATACTGTGTAATAGTGATCAACAATTTTAAAAAATACAGTAAATCTTTGCGTTCTGAAATGGATAGATCTCCATGAAATATAGCTGAGTAAAAAACAGTAAGTTATAGAGCAATACATATAGTAGGAGTGGGTAATCAGAGATCTCTACTCTTATTGGTAAGGATTTAAATTATTCAAATAATTTTTCAGAAAGAAAAGTATGCAGTAACTAAAAATTTTAAGTATGCACCTACCTGCATTCCATTTCTCCTTCATAATATTATCTATGTCTTTTCCTTTTTGAAAATAGGTACAAATAGAAAGACAGAAGGACAAATGTTCCCAGAAAAGAGCAACAAGTGCTATGTCAAGAGAACTTGAGAAGACACAGGACAGTGGTAGAGCAGAGGGGTCTGAGGAAGAACGGAAGCAGGGCTGACTGGTGGGGGAGGTGCGCACTTGGTTGAAGTGAAATGATGAGAGCATATCAGGAAGGTAGCTATATGTTAAGCCAAGAAGCTTAGATTTTATTCTGAAGTTCCTGGAAAACCATAGATGAACCGTCAGAAGATAAGTTTTAAATGGGTCCTTCTGGGTGTGGTCTGGAAAAGCAATTGACAGCACAAGAGTCACCAAAAAGCTATTTGCTAGAATCCTAAGACAGAAATGCTGATGTCAATAACTGAAACAATGGTAATAGAAATGGAACATAAAGGACCCCTGAGAGTAAGGAGCATATATAGCTGCTGATTAGACGTGGTTGGTGCTTGCCAGGGAAAGAATGTTGCCCATAAAGTTGTAAAATTTTATGATGTGAGCAATTACTCATAGTCAGCAGTGGTACCACTAACTGAAATAAAAATCAGAATAAGTAACTGATTTGGAGTGATAGGGAGGTGGATTGATGCATTCCCTTTGGAATGTACTGAATTTAACATATCTGTAAGGCATCCATACAACCATATGACTTTAAGCAGTTAGATATATAGGCAGGGTCCCAAAAGGGGGCTATAATACATGATCAACATTATATACATGCTCAATTTCAGTCATGGAAATGGATGAAATAAACAAAGCATAGTTTATTTAAATAAAAGATAATTGAGTTCTAGAGACTTAATTCTGGAGTACTTCAATGTTTAAAGACTGAAATAAAAGCCCAGAAAGATATAGAAAGGCTAGTCATCAAAAAGGAGACAAAGTAGGGGAAAGTTTTAAGAAAGAAGTATGTGTGTGTGTGTGTGTGAAACTTTCATATATAGAAAAGAGGTACAATAAGATAAGAATTGAAAGCACCTATTCAATTTCTCAACAATGATAATTTTAATGAGAATGGTTTGGAAGATTATGTGGTAAATGAAATAATGTCCCCCCAGAATGATCACATCCTAAATCCTGGTGCTGGGGAATGTTAGATTACATGCCATGGGGGATTTTGCAAATGAAATTAAATTAAGTAATGAAATGGAGAAGTCACCCTGCATTATGCAAGTGGACACAAGCTATTCACATAGGTCCTGAAAGGTGAGAAACCTTACCTAGTTATGATTTGAGGGAGAAATGACTACAGAAGAGACAAACAGAGATGTAACTAAGAATGCTGGCATTTTAAATGGAGGAAAGGGGTGGTTATGTTCAAGGAATGTATGAGTCTCTAGAAGCTGGAGGAAAGGAAATTGTGCAGCTATAAGGTAAGTGAGTGCTGTGGGAAAGCCAGACATTTTGTGCTGACTTGTTACAGCAGCCACAGGAAACTGATAGAGGGGGAAGGGATAGTAGTTGTAGAAGTCAAGTCACAGTGAGATGCGCAGTAATTAGGAGATGAGAAAATGGAGATGTTGAGTAAAGCTAACTCATTCAAAACTTTTCTTTTGAAATAGAAACAAAGCACTAAGGAAAAGAGTACAGAATTTTGAGGGATGCGTTTTGTGACAGTTTCTAAGAGGGGGTAGTATGAGCATATTTAAATGCTGATAGGAAAGAGGAGAGGTAGGTGCCATAGACTAAAGGGGACAGCAATGGTGAGAAGGCTCCTCGGAAGACAGCAGGTGGAGAACAGAGGAAACAACTGCAAGAACAGCTAGCAATGCCAAATAACAGAGTTTCAAAAGGCAAAAATGAATTGGATGAGAGAAGGGGGTGTGTGGACCTAGGGTTCTGGTAGCAGGGATTCCACATAAGCCCCTAATCTGCCTTCTTGGGCAGCTAACACTTCCTAAAATGCCTGGGGAAAGAGGAAACAACTGAGGTTCAGAGATATGTTGTGTGACTTGGGGCACAGGAATTAATTCATACAAACTAGGCAGATATTCTGGCTTCATACCCTCTCCCCTTTTTATTATGCCCTACTACCTACCTTTAAAACGTTACACAATTGCCCACTAGTGAACCATGGGTTGGGTCAAGTCTCAGTACTGTTACAAACTTTATTGTGCAGGGGTAGTAAATGCCAAAGGATCTATATTATTTGTATCTTATTTATTTCAAAATAAAACCTATTGGCCTACAGTTTCCATTTTGTGAATAAGATGGAAAGAATACAAGAGTTAATAGCTCACTTTCAGTAGTTAAACGACTCATAAAATCCAACAGAAAAATCCAGAAGGATTCTTTTTTACCTTGACAACTATGTAAATATTCATGATAACATTTGATGATGGTACTGTATTTGAATAAAAAACACTAAATATTTTAATCAAGTCAACTATCATATGCAACAGAAGTAATCTTTGCTTTCAGAGGTTCCTGAGTGGATGATGGGATGTTGTACGATGTATCAGTGATTGGCTATTTACTTGTATAGTTAAAATTCATCTGTTCCTTTCATCATTTTGAAGGGATATTGATTTCAATAAAAACCTCTAAATGAGAAGAACAAGAAATTCAAATCCATAAAGTGAAAATGAATGGAGGAAGGCATATAAAGGTCAAAGGGGAGTCAGGAGAGCAAAGAGGAAAGATATTTAAGCTGCAATAATCGCTGAAAACTCAGTGTGGATTGTGGAGATTTTGCCTGATTCTAAAAGCCCATCCAAGTACACCGTTAAAGGGTGAGAGCAGGACAGGCAAAATGTTATTACTCAAGCAGGTGTTGTAATAGGAACAGAGTCACACAAGGTCATGTCCCACTGCTCACAAGCGACTCCTGCTTCTCACCAGTGTATGCACTCTGCCATAGTAGGTAGCAGAGTTTAGGAAAATGGACTTTTGTGATGTATTTCCATAAAGGCCAGGAAAAGCCTCACTATCTATGCAAAATCTTTCAACCTTTGAGATTATTTACTGCCTGAGATAGCAGAAAACTGCCCTAGAATATCTGGTTCCTTTAGACTCCATTTCATCTTCCACTAGCAGCTTTGTTCAGACATATGGCCTACTCCGCAAATTTAACCTCTCTTTTTTAAATAAAATGGATGACCAGAGTTGTGTGTCTCACTCTATAGAAAATAAAAGGAAAAAAACAGTATACTCTTCTCATCAGCCCCAAGACTCTATTTTCCCTAGGACATCCTAAAGTCATTTGTGACTTACAATCAGAGTTTGCATGGTTTTTAGCCTGAGAGATAATCGTCTCTCTCAGGAATACTTTGTAAAGTAATGTGCACCAATAATAAATTATTTTAATGACTCTACTTACAGGGAGATCCCATATTTTACGAAAATTAATATCAGCATATGCCTAAAAATTCTCTTAATGGCTTAGGAGAGATCAATCACAGCCTCTGAAATCTGTACAAACAGTAAAATATACCTTGTATAAACTTCAGTGGACATGATCAAAGTCTAAATAAGTTATGTGCTCCTAACAGTCATCCTTTCTCAATATTACTGCCTTGAATTAATAGTGTCATTTTCCCCCAAGGGTCCAAAGGACTGCACAGCAGAACACATTCGTCCACCTGCCACCCTGTGGGCAACAAACACACGAGAAAGATTATCCCCATTTTACAGCCTGAGAAAATGAAGAGCTAGGAGGTGAATGATACACTCCACAGAAGGATGGAGACAGAGATCTAAGACTCACTGAAAGTGAGATGAATGGCCCTGAATGACCTGTGATTCTGGAATTAATTTGAAGATATTGTTAGTCAAAGCCTGTAATGAATTCTGTATATATTAGCCCACCTATTATCGTAAAATCTACAATATCAAAAGTGGGCATCTGTATAGGCCCAGGCAACAAGTGGAAGATATGCAACTAATTCTTGAGCTAACATAGATGTTACTGCCTTAGAAAGCCACCTTCATAAAGTTAAGCCCTCGTATAGACAGAAGGAATATGACAGCAGGCTACCTGCAAAGCAGCAACTGGCAAAGAGGGCTTCCGTAAAACAAGGGCCACATAGACTCTACCTATAATAGAAAATTAATAGAATCTGGAGGACAGCATCACTGGAGCATTGTCTTTAATCATATCTACAATTAGCCAAGGACAAAGAGGTACGAAATAATGTTACAATAATGAAGGAATTAATTCCATGAAAAAATAATGCCACAGAGTTAGGTACAATGTACTGAAGTTAAATATTACTCTTCTTATCTATGTCCCTTTTAACGAGACCACATGGGAGAGATAACCCTTGATGGCCCAGTATAATACTAGGCTGGGAGAAAAACCCCAGAAAAGGTGACAAGTTGACTATCAGAGTCAACTGAAAACTGCTAATTTGGTGTTAAGGAAAAGAGCAGCCCAGAGAGTCAGAAGAATTAGATAAGTCACCCACCTTACATGCTCCTTTACTATGCTCCAGTGATGGTGCCTTCCTTTCTCTTCACAAAGACCTTCATTTCTTATGAGGTTAGGAGTTCCTATGGGTTGAGGCAATCTTATTAGTAATTAGAGGCCCTGTAGGCACTTTGAATCATGTCTTTGCAACTTATCTGATTGATCTTGAAGAAAATAACTCAAGGCTTCTGAGGCTCTTTTTCCTAATTATAAAGATATGTACATTAATAGTGCCTACACACAGGATTGCTACAAGGATGAGATGAAATGAAGCATGCTAACACTTATTAAATGTTTAATAAGTACTATAATGTTATTATTACCCTTGTCATTATCATTACTGTTTTCTCAGGGTCACCATTCCAACACAACTTGCACTGGATTTAGGATTCTGTCTGGATCCACCCTCTCTAGTCTCACCCTAGCCAGGAGAGAATATATTTTTAGCTACTTCCTTGACCTTATGCATAGAGCGTAGGCACTACTGCCACTCAACCATAAGCTGTACCATCAATAATCACTTACTTAGGACAGGACTTACCTCTGTGTTTCTATAGCTGGCTCTTGTTCTTAAACTACTCACATTTCTGAACTTCTGACTGCCTTGACTTCCACACCATACCCATGTGCCTGGATTTCAGATTATCCACTTACTTGTGACAATTCATAATCCTAGACTTCCTGTTGAAGCAATTTATTGGTTTTTGTGTCTTCGCTCACTTTAATAGCTTGGAAATCACTACAATAGGCAACCTTCTGAATGCCAATTAGGAATCAAGTTCCTATTTTAGGTTGCCAATTTGATAATTCCTATTATAATTCTGTGTCTAGGCAGCCTTGTCCTGTTGGCTTATGATATCGAAGGATAACAGAACAAGGTTCATCCTCAAGGAGCCACGTGGTAGCAGCAAGTGGAATCACCATTTTCAGTTCCTGATTGTGCCAGGTCTGTCTAGTACTGGTGCCAAATCCATTTGGAAAGAAACAGGTGCTGTCCTAGCATACCCCCCCACGCTAACTGTGAGTGACTCTGTAGCCATCCATATGCAGCAACCGACTTGGCATCCATAAGAAAGCATCTTGTAAATAATTCTTTCATTAAAAATGCACTTTAAATTACATGGAATGCTAGAAGTCTTTCAAAGATAGAAACTGTAATGTTCGAAATGCAAAGCAACACTACATGTAAGCACAGGCTAACCCTGGATGTTCCAGTAAGAGGTTTGTTTATTTATTAGTGCCTATACAAAGGACTGCTATAAAGGTGAAATGAAATGAAGCATGCCAACACTTATTAAATATTTAATAAATACCATGATGCTATTATTACCATTGACATTATCATTACTAAAAATAATGAATAAAGTGGGGGAGTACCAGGAATTACCATGACCCTTTGACAGTTTATGAGGACAAGAAAATCTGAGTCAGAATTTACAACCTGAGAAATAACTTAACCTTTCAAAAGCCAGCACCTGATATTTTTCCCAAGATTATTGGTAAACAGAGCTCAGAATGACCTCCAGTCTCGGGGACATTACCTCCTGAGCTTCTTGGGTTTCTGCCAAGTTGGTTTCTGGAGAATGTGAGTTTTCCAAGCACAGTTACTAAAGTGAATAAAGATGACAGTGGGCAATAGACTCTTCAGTGACAGAAGCAGGAAGAGTCTCGCAGTGCAAAGCCTATATGGCATGTGTGAATCTAAATAACTCGAGCAAACAAGTGACAGGGTAGAGGAAAAGAAACCACTCCCTGTAGAAGAACTATAAGGATTCATGCATAAATGTGATTAGCGTGAGCCATGTTTGTCTTTTGCCTTTGATGTATTTCTCTCTTACTTGATAATCCTTCAAAATAATCTATGATGAATTTCTA
This sequence comes from Chinchilla lanigera, assembly GCF_000276665.1. Taxonomy (NCBI): domain Eukaryota; kingdom Metazoa; phylum Chordata; class Mammalia; order Rodentia; family Chinchillidae; genus Chinchilla; species Chinchilla lanigera. The sequence goes on along the minus strand of NW_004955534.1, from coordinate 2,373,309 downwards.
TATTCAACATAACTTAATACTTTAGCATATGATCCATATTTTATACATATATATTATTTTTCTTCCCCAAGTTTATGATGTCTCAAATACTAGCTAAAGAGAGAGTTAATTGAGAAAACCCAGCAGGGAGAAAAAAAACTGCTGGTATCCTGATAGGTAGGCTGAGCATAAATCTCTGACAATTCTAGGGTACATTGAAAAGGATATCAGAAAAGAAACCTTAACAGCCCCACTCAAAATATGTTCATTTTTCCCTCCTAAGTGTCCTTCAATTCAAGAGTCATTGCCTGTATTTTCTATTTTGTAAGAGCTATCATAATTATAATTATGATTTTATGTCTCACCTACTAGACTAGTGGAGGCAAACTGATTTCACACATGCCACCATGAGCTATTTGTATCACTGAGAGTACTAAAAGATTTGCCATCACTGTACTAGACTATAAACATCATACAGGTGGAGACCATGACTGCTGCACCAGAATATACTGATCTGTGATATGTCTTGGTTTAAGGTACAGTTACACATAAAATCACCCTGTTAGCATTTATTTACACAAGTACAAGGCTCCTTCAATCTAGATTTCTGTCATTCTCACCACAATATGAATACATTTTTACTGAATGCAAGCTATGATTGAGGGGCAGGGGTGATATAGGAAAGATATAGGCAGGTGAGGCAGCACCTGCGCCAGGGAGCGGTAGAAAGAAAAACACCATTTTTCTGAGTTAACTCTGGCCCTGACAGAAGATAATTGTGGTGCCTCGAATGTCACCTGCGTTACCTCATTGAATAACTCTGACTTCCCCTAAAGAGAGCACTCTTCCAAGTCCATTACCAGACACCACACTTGTTATCTTAGTTGCTATACTCTCTGGAAGCTTTGCAACAGCAGCCAGCTCAAAATTCACATCTGCATGAAAGTAATTAGTCATCTAGTATTCCCTTCAATCTAGATTGAGGATTTGTTCCACGTTTTTTCCCTGAACTCTCTCCCCATGGAGAGAGACTTTCTCCCAATGAGTTGATTTATATTTATCAGAAATTCATTAAAAATCACAGCATCACAGAGAAGAGAGCTAGAGTGTAATGACGCTGCTTCCTATTAATCTGCAACTTGGAGCTATTTTAGTCTAGGCCTGCGTGCTCTCTCTGGGTGAATGTGACTTCATTTGTCTGTTGTATATGTGTGTGTGTGTGTGTGTGTGTGTGTGTGTGTGTGTGTGTGTATTCTCTCCTCATGTTGGAAATATGCTAGTGATTCTCAGATGTGTACGGAAGAGGAGTGGTACATAGGAGAACTCCCAGAGGACTTTTCCCATTGCATATGTTCCCTGAAAGAGTCCTTTATTCTGATTCTGCCCTCTCCAAGTTTAAAAATCACTGTAATGAGTATTATTATTGATGGGTGCTAATTTCATAGTATGGAGGTAGAAATCAAATTTAGAACTGCTATGCAAAGCTCAAGATTAATAACTGAATGCTTCCCACCCTGTTCTACCAGTTTTATATATCCATTACATTAGGAATCCCAGTGGAAACAGACTTATTAGAAACTGCCTCAGGAAAAACAATTAGTCAAAATTCACATCTCCTATAAATTATGTATGGATAGATTTTCCTGTATCTTTCCCAAATTAACTCTACTTTTTCCCATGCCTGAACTCAAGCCCTCATAACTTTTACGTGATCTCACTGGCTAGTCTCACATCACTCCACGAAGGCTTATCCTATTAAACTGAAAGCGAACCTCCTCTTTCTCCTCCTTCTCCTTCTCCTCCTCCTCCTTTTACTTTTTTATTTTTTTGCTACTGAGTATCAAACCAGAACTTCATGCATGATAAGCAAATGCTCTACTGCTGAGCAGCATTTCTAGTACCTTTCAGTTTAAAATCTTTCAATGACATGAAGTTTCAAGATCTTTGGCAGGGTGTACAGAGCCTTGCATACCCTGGCCATTGTTTTCTGTATCAGCATATCACCTATCATGGCTCCTTACAGTTTAACCTTGATATTAATAATCCAAAGTCTCTGTAAACAGTACTGTGCTCCAGGCTTCCATGCCCTAATGTTGTTTACACTTCTTTAAATGTTATTTCCCTCTATTGTACATGGCAAACATATGTTCATTCTTTTAAAAACTGCCTTCTCTGTGTACTGCCCTCTGTGATACCATATCTGACTTTCCCAGGCAAAGTCTCTCCTCCCAACTCTGTACTACCTTTGCATCTTGTGCAGACTTCTATTGTTGCACTTGGCACAGTGCACTATATTTCACTTACATGTCTGATGCCTTTCCCACTAGACTGAATTCCTTGAAGTTGGAATCTGTGTGTGTATTTTTATTCCTGAGTCCAAGCATAGAGCTCAGCATATAGCAGCTTATAGTAAATGTTTAGGGTATCAAGCCAAGCAAGAAAGAAAGTGCACTTGTATTTCAAATCAAGGGACAATCTTCATTTCATTTAATGAAATTACAGATATTCAAATTCAAAATTACCAAAAATTCTACTGTCAGCCAGTCTGATCATCACATTCTCCTGAAGGAAGATGAGATATTTGTCCCAGCGTGCTTCACCATTAATGCAGTAGCCTCCTGACTGGTCTTTCTGATTCTGCTCTTTCTTTCCTTGTAGTAGCTACTCCTCCATATGGCCAAACTCATCTCCTTGAAAAACCTTTTATTCCCCTTCCCCCACAAGGGGTCCTCATTGCCAGCATGATAAAGTCAAGCTCCTTACCCAGGTATTCAGTTTCCAACCTACAGGTCCAAACTCTTATCTCCTTCTTAGGAACCCTCCATTAAAAGCCCTTCCCAGAAGATAGGAATCGCTTTTAAAATAAAAAGTTCAAGGACTGAAGACATGCAAATGGAATACATATATCACACCAAAAAAATCAGTGAGCAAAAAGAATTTGGAAAACATATTTTCAACACATAACGGAAAATAGATGTTCATTAGTGTACAAAAAGATCATAAAACTAACAACTCAATTGAAAAATGCTTAGCAGAAGGCAAAATAGCCTATAAACATATAAGATGTCACCTCATTAATAAATGAATACAAATTAAAGCAATGAGATATTCTATTTCATGTATTAGATGGCCCTAGAGCAAAATTTGGTAAGCATGTAAAATAAGTTGCACAAACCTTTCATGGAAATATAAATTTGTAAACTTCTTGCAGGTAAAATTGATAATACTTAACAAAATTAAAATATCCCACACTTTTTCACATGGAAATTGCACTTCAAAGGATTTTTTTTGCACACAGAAAGCCACAATAACGTACAAAAAAACTGTACAATAATAATTTTGCAAAAGTAAGTGTGTGTTTTGGCAACCCTACTTATAATAGAAATAAAGTTTCCAAAAAATCTAAATGATCACCAATGAAACATCAGTTCAATAAATTATCACATATACAGTGGAATTCTATGCAACTGTTAAAAAGATATTATAGATGTATGTACACATTTACATATAATATACACACAACAGCTTCAAAACAGGTCATGAATCACTGTATATGTAGTATGAATAAACTTCTAAAATTCTCAATATATAATGTATGCAAGTAATGTTATCATTATATTCATTTTTAACAAACAAGATTAACTAGGCTCATTTATTTAGGACTGTCTTATTTTTAATCTTTTAATAACAATTTCACTTCATTAACTCCTTCATTTTCAAAACTCTTACAAAATTAACACGTAGTAATGACACAAATTAATGGGTTTTACTGTGACTTTTCCATATGTACATGATACACATATTCCATATATATGATATATGTATATCATCCTTTAATCATGTCCACTCTTTCTTCTATCCTCTTTTACCCTGTGTCTCCCTTTCAACCCCGCACCCTTATCCAGTTTCCAATAGTCTGTCTTCTACTTTCAGGTCATCTTTTTTTTTCTCAAATGTCCATCAAAGTAGAAATAAAAACACAAACTTTTCAGTACAATAGATTCAATAGATTACTATTCAGTAATAAAAGCAATAAATTTATGATACATGCCAAAGCATGAATATCAAAAATATATGCTGAATGAAGAAGCTAGGTACAAATGACTCTATACTGTATGATTCTAGTTATTGGAATTTTCAGAAAAGCTGGTCTATAGTGGCACATGATAAGTAAATATTTACATTTGTAAAGGACTACTTCAAGATTAAGTGAGAAAAAAGGAATATCATCTATTTTGATCTTGATTATGGCTACATGAGAGTATACATTTATCCAAACTCACTATGCTGTATACTTAAAACTATGCCCCAGCAAAATATCGAACAAGAGCAACTAGGTAAATGGAATACATATATTCAGCCTTACACATGCAAGAGCAGGGAGCCAACTAAGTCGAACATTAAAGGGTCCAAAATATATTACTCAAAATATGTAAATGTATTTTCATGTCTCCAAATATATAGACTCATTCCACCTAATCTATGGCTGCAGAAATGGCCAAGATAGAGTGATTCCTTTACAATAAAGAAGTCATTTTCATGTGGATACCCAGATGATTTTTAGCAATGTGTGAAGACATTTTTAGGTATCATACAACTAGGTACTTGCTAATAGCACCTAGAAGGTAGAAGAATGGATGCTCATAAATGCTCCAATGGAAAGGACAACCCCCACAACAAAAATTTAATCATCTGGCTGAAAGTGTCAATAGCCCCAAGGGTTAAAACTGCAAGGATAAAGTATTTCTACAACAAAATAAATTTATATGTAATAACTCAACTAAGGGGCAAGAACTTGGACAAGTCAACATCTGTTACAACCAACTACTTGAGCTAATTGTCCCATTGCAAACCAGTGAACAGTGTCTGAAAGAGTAAGCACAGTATAAAGTAACTGTGACTGATCCTTAAAGTGCATCATTATGGCGGATCTTGGCAGGATTTTATGAAGGGCATCCATAAGGTAGCTCAAAGCTGGAGCGGGTGAGGCTAAAACAGTAAAGAATCCAAAGTTTGACAACTCCACCATTTTGCCTTAGGCTCTCCCTGAAAATAACACAATATCTTCTCTTAATATGAGTTTTACTCAAGAAAAATGAGGTGGAGTGGGAGGATTTATGCTTTTGCCATGAGCCTAGAATTTTGTTTCTTTTTAAAAATAAATATCTACTTTCAAGAAGTCAACCCAGAGATGGAAGTCACATTAAACAAAGACAAAAGAAGATGTTGCCCTAGCAACCAAAGTACTTACAAGATTTCATCAAACTCATTGCATGCTATTTCATTTTTTATTCTATCACTTTTTTTTTAACGTGGGAAAGCTTGAAACAGACTGATAAATAATTGCCCGAGTAGACCTAACTCTTCCTAATATCCCATAGTGAAATTTCTTTCAGCACCACCAAGGATGTAATTCTGAATTGTAAATGCAAAACAGCATAATAGCCTTCTTCTCCCTTTCTTTCCATTAAAAAGGGTCTACAGTGTAAAGCAACAAAGGAGCTCTTATACAGTACAAAAGAGATTTCTCTCCCATACCGGGGTTGCACACTCTACTAAGCATGTAAAAGGCATTTCCCAAATCATTCCTTTTGAAAAGTAGCAAGACTGTCTTAAGAACCAAACATGTTACCAGCTAATCCCCTCAGCTGCTACAGATGGGGTACACCCACACAGGGCGGAAAAATAGCTATTGTTTTTTAAGAAAAAATGACTCTATTTAATCCTAATAGTTCCACTATTGTTAAAATATTTGAGGTAGAGAAACAAATACAGAAAAATAGCATAGTACAATAAAACTCCACCAGCTTGGAAGATAGCAGGGTAGTTCTGGTTCTGCTACAAAATAGCAGCATAGATTCAAGCGCCTGTGCCTCTCTGCTCGGAGATACTCATATGTAAAGTGTGAAGGTTGACCAAATGATTTCTAAGTTTCTAATTTATTACTCAAATTTTAATATGAAGTAACAATGGAGCAGGATATTGTGGTGCATGCCTGTAATCTCAGCAATTTGGGAAGTTAAGGCAGGAAGACCACAAGTTCCAGCCTAACCTGGGCAATTTAGTTACTTAGTAAAACCCTGTTTCAAAATGAAAAGCAAGAGGGGCTGGGGATATAATTCAGTGTGAAGGCCCTGAGTTCAGTCCCCAGTACTGCAACAAAAACAACATCAAAATGGTAGCACAACTGTGTGTGGTAGCACACGCCTATAATCCCAGCACTCAGGAGGCTGAGGTAGGAGGATTGTTGTGAGTTTGAGACCAGCCTGGGCTACAAAATGAGCTCAAGGCCAGCCTGAACTGCGAAAGGAGACCTTGTCTCAAAAAGACAAAAAAAAAAAAAAGAAAAAAAAAAAAGGTAACATTGAAAAAGGGACCCTGCTTCTGTATTTACTAACTGCATGCTATTGGTATCTTTTCTTGAAATTTTTAAAGACTCATGTACAATATTTGATCTTCTGCTGTGGCCCTTTCTAAATTTATTTTCTTTTTTGTTTATTTCTTTTCGTTTTTTTGTTTTGTTTTGTTCATTTTTGTTTTTCTTTTGAGACAGGGTCTTGCTATGTAGTTAGGGCTGGCCTTGAACTCACTATGTGACCCAGCTGGTCTCATACTAGAGGCGATCATCTTGCCTCAGCCTCCTGAGTGCTGGGATTATAGGTATATGCCACTATGCCCAGTTTAAATTCATTTTCTAATGGGTGTTTTCAATATACAGTACTAGTGAACAGCCCATGATTTTCAACAAGTGTTGCTGACAACATTGGTTATCCAATTTTCCTCCCTAGATAGTGTCAACAAGACATGTCCTACCTATGGGTGAGTCATTCCAGAAACCTTAGCATATGAAAAATTCAACAGAGACAGACTGCAAGGGATTTGAAGCTGCAGGAGCACTGTGTTCACCAGAGACCACTGTGAGTGTAAGTGTAGAAGCTTCTGGTGGATATATACAATGAAGGAATGCATTTTAAACTAAGAAAACATTTTAAAAGAAAGTATTTTAAACTAAGAATGTCTTTGGGAATAAACAGAGCAAGAGAAAGGCCATCATCCTCTATAACCTAATATTTGAGATTTAATTTAATTTCATGCTATAACAAAAACAATATTTAAATGACTCTTTAAAGTGTGACAGAAGTTACATCTATGTTACAAGAGGGTCATATACAAATTATATACATATTATATATAAGGGAAAAAGTGAACTAAATGTCTTAGATTTGAGAATGTGATACTTTTTTCCCAAAAGGCATTAATAAAAACATAGAATCCAACATAACTGCAGATAATATGCTGAACTGACGGTAATGAAATTTGGCGTGGCTTCCCATACCCAGCCTCAGTTTGTTTCATGGTCTCTATCATATCGTACTCTATCTTTGAAGGCAGATTTACTTCTGGAGTACACAGAGATGATTTAAATTCAACCCCTGTGTCTATTATATTCAATTATATTTTTAGATATGAAACAAATTCAAAGACAATCTAGGCATTATAGAAGAAATTAGAAAAGACTAACTGAGACAAATATATTAGTAGGCATAAAAGCACAAATAACAAAACTGAAAATAATAAACACAAATTTCTGTTTATTCTTTCCACAGAAGCTATCAATCTCTATGTTCCTCTACAAAATTTGGATTGTGAGATGGCGGAATATTTACATAGTTAAAAGTTTTAATTATGAGTAGAAAACAAAGGATATGACACTAGGCTGTCATAGACTTTTTTAGTTTAATTCTACTACTCATAAATGTGTAGTGCATTTGAGAACACAAAATAGCGATGAATACAATCTTGAGGAAAAGCTTAAATTCCATAAAGTTAAAAACCATAACAACTTTACTCTTAATTATAGCCAGACCATTAACTGAAATCAGTCTTGAAGGTTTAATTCAGCTGATTAATAACTGAAAACAAGTTTGCCTTTATCTCACTGAGAATAACTCCAATTATTCCAACACATATTGAGTGTGAATTATGGGTTAATTTTCCCTTACAAATCAGGAAAAAAGAAAAGGAAAGCAAAAAGAGGACGGATAAGATTTAGTTCCTTTCTCAGAGTACTCATGGTCACAAATCCAGTGTGATTTAATGATGGATAAAGGTTTTCAGTGAAAGAATGAACAACTTTGCCTGAGACAAAGAAATGGATGGATCTCAAATATTTTTGCATGGTGCTATCTGAACTGTGCCTTGATGGAAGAGGTAGAAGACAGGAAAAACGGGGCTGGGGATTTAGCTCAGCGGCAAAAGCGCTTGCCTGGCAAGCGCAAGGTCGTGAGTTCGGTTCCTGGTACTGGAGAAAAAACCAAAAAACCAAAAAAAAACCAAAAAAAAAAAAAAAAAGAAGACAGTAAAAACGATGGGTGGGTGTAGCAGGAAGACAAACGAGCTGTGCGAAGAACACTGAAGCATGGTAAAGCAAGGCACAAGCAGTGAACAATAGAATGACTAGTTTGGCATTGTTTGAGGTAGGACTAGGGAGGCAGCACAGGACCAAGCTAGAAGGCTGGACAAAAGTCATCTCCAATCTCCAGTGAGCACTTGTGTGACATAAAGTGTCAAGTCTGTCTTGAAAACTACGGGAAGCCACTATATGACTGAAAATGCAGACTGTAGTGATGGGAATAGCATTTTAGAAAAATCAGTCCAGCAGCAGTGGGAGAGATGGGCCAGAGGGCATTCACTTTGGGGTGGGAGACGTACTATGTGATCCAAAGAGAAAGTGAAGCTTAGAAAGTCAACACTTAGAGTGTCATGGATTCCCACTTTGCTCAGAAGCCTAGGAGTAGGAACAAAGATTGAGTTACTAGGATCAGTCAGCAGAAAAATCAGGCAAGAAAATAAAGACAATGACCTAATCTGGTGGAAATGAGGAACCATAGGTCTAGCCTGGTTGTGAGATGAACCTAGACAATACAGAGACTGAGACAGGTGATCTTAGTCTGATTGTTGCTTGAAACTGAAATCTACCAAAAAGTTGAGCTTGAACACAGGCTCTTTCGAAGAATCCCCATACAGAGACTGTTATGGTTTGTACCTAGATGTTTCCACAAGGCTTCCTGGTATCATAGATGGGGTTTTTCAGTGGTGGCTGGATAGAGGGTGTGTGATGCTGGGATTAAGTGTGTGATGCTAGGATCAAGGGTATGTGATTACTAAATTAGTAAACGGATTGGTTTGGTATAGTTATGTGTGTGGATCATTGGAAGGCCCACCCTGCATGTGTGCTACCCTGCCCACCCTGCTGAGTGCTACCCACCTCAGCAGTCCTAAGGGTGTTAGCCTGGATAAAATATAAGGGACAGAAAATAGGTTGTTGGGGCTGGGGATTTAGCTCAGCGGCAAAAGCGCCTGCCTGGCAAGCGTAAGGTCGTGAGTTCGGTTCCCGGTACCGGAGAAAAACCAAAAAAAAAACAAAAAAAAAAAGAAAAGAAAATAGGTTGTTACTTGTTGATTGCTGTGTGCTGCATGCTATTTCATTGCTTTGCTGCCTTCTGCCTGCCATGAACTGTTTCTCTTCTGCAGTGCCCCTCTATCATCCCACCCTGCCTTAGAGCCAGCTGATTATGGACTAAAACCTCTACAAACTGTGCACTAAATAAACCTCTCCTCTACCTTTGAGTGTCTGGCATTTTGTCTCAGCAACAAGAAAAAAATAACTAAGAGAGAGACCCAATTAAGCCAAAACCCTGAATTCGCCTTGTGAAACCCAGAGCACATAACCCAGTTGAGTGTTTGATGTGCAGAACTCTGAGCTAATGAGTGCTTAGACTGCTAAATTTCTATTTGCTGAATAACAAAGACTAATACAAGAAATCAGAAAAGAACAGACATTGAGGGAGCAATCATTAGGATTTAGGTAAAGAATTATAAGGTGAGAAGGTTGCTATCTAGGAATAAAATATTGCAGTTTAGTACTTTGGGGAACACAGCACTTCTGGTTTTCTGCAATGAATCAGGAATAATATTGTGAAATTCAGGACTATTATATATATGTGTGTGTGTGTATATATATATTTGTGTATGTGCTGCACTGAACAGCTCCACAGGATATCTTTAACATAAGAAACATCATTTCTTCATATATTTATTACAACAATTCTCTAGCAGATGAAAGTAAAGTAATTTGAGGAAAAGGTGCATTCTCTGATTCACAAACAAAAACACCATATGAGGTATCTAATCTTGTGTACTAAAAAAGGCAGGTAGAAAGTGGTATGGACAGGTGACATGAGACCCAGTTGCCAGGTAATGAATGTATGAGGATCGTAATGTTCTGAAACTAGCTCCATAGGACTAGGAAGATAACAATAGACAGGCCTTATAGAATAGAAAGGCAGAGTATAGTAAGATATTCAACATCTTTGGGCCATCAGGAAAATACAAATCAAAGCTACCTTAAGATTCCGTCTCACCCCTGTCAAATGGAAATCATCAAGCATACTATAAATAAATAAATAAATAAATAAATAAATAAATAAATAAAATCCTAGCAAGGATATGAGGGCAAAGGAACCCTTCTGCACTGCTGGTAGGAATACAAATTAGTACAGTCACTATGGAAATCAGTGTGAAGTTTCTTCAAAACACTAAAAAGAGAAGTACCACTTGACTCGGCTATGCCACACTTTGGTAAATACTTGAAACAGTTAAAGTCAGCATACTAGAGGAATAAATCCATACCCATGTTTGTTATGGCACAAATCAAAATGGCTGAAATACAGAATTGCTCTGGGTGCCAATCAACAGATGAATGGATAAAGAAAATGTGGCATATACATATAATGGAGTATTATTCAGCCACAAAGTAGAATAAAGTTTTGTAATTTGCAGGAAAATGGATGGAACTGGAGATAATCATGTTAGGTAAAAGAAGCCAGACTCAGAAAGACAAATATAACATGTTTTCTCTCTTATGGAGAATATAAAAAAAATTCTTAGAAACAGAGATGATGAGAAAGTACAAGGGAGATTATTAGACAAGAGGAAGAGAATGGGGGATGAGGGAGGTGAGAGTAAGGGATCACCAAAGGGAAGGTATTCAATCGAAGTCTATAAAGTATATTTGAATATGCCAAAACCAAGCACACTATTCTCTATAAGTAAGAAGTATTTAAAAAAAGAACAGTAGATTAGTAAGGCAAAGTAGCCACTAGTCAGTTATTGTTTCTGCTCCTACAAGACTGCATCTCCTTTAACGCAAATTAGCTCCATATTCAATGAACACAAATTCAGCCCAGGTCAAATGAGTCAGTACTGATAAAATTATAATTTACTGAACATCACAAAAACATGTATGCAAACATTCCAATGCTTACAATAACCTACAACTACATGTAGGATTGCATGGTAGGTAGTAAGTACCTTTCTACACATGAGGAAACTGAGGCCCACAGTTAAATAACTCACTTAAAGTGAGTGGCTACTAAATGGGAAGGCTACAATGTAAAGCTGGGGCTTCTCTCTTGCCACTCTACTAAAACTCCTTGCAAACACGGGAAATGTTCTAATTGTATGATGTCCTTGCTCTGGATGCCTACCAGCCCGGTGATGTCCCACTATAGCTCGCTAGTCCCTGTATTCCCATCTTCCTCCCTCATCTGTGCCTGACGCTTATAGTCCATCTTCAGAAGGGCAATATCTCAATACATTGTTCCCTGCCCAAAAGAGACAGAAAGGTAACAGTGTTCAACCGTGTTCCTTCTCAGGGGCTACACTATATTGGGCAGAAGGCTGATAAGCACGTGGAGAGGGGCTTTGACTTACATGGCTGTGTCTACTGATAATACGGGTTCGGACTCCTGGCCCTGATATAGCTGCAGAAAGCAAACAGGAGGCTGTTCAAAAAAACACCACATTTGACAAATTCCAGCCTCACAGTATAACAATAACAGGACATGACAGTGCCAAAACTATCTGCAGTCTAGGGAACAGATGTGTACATTTTCCTCTGCACACCACAAGTGTGAACACACACACACTCATGTGCACACCCACGTTAGAGAACAGCACCGGCCTTTCCTATGTGCTCCTCTGAGCAGCCAGGTGCTCACAAGAGAGTTTGAATTTGGGAAGTAACCAAGATACCAAAGTTTTAGACTTCACAAATATCCGATGGCAATACCAATTACAACATATATGAATATAAATATTGATGATAAGCTTAGAATTCTATATTATCTTGTCTCTTCTTTATATGACATGGAATTTCCCTGTTTATACTTACCTCGATAATGGTTTAATTGAATTCAGTAAAATACAGTAAGCTTATATGCTTCCTACAACATCTAGACTGGAAAACATTTCTACCAAATATGATCAAATGTTTCACTTTTCAGTATGTTTTCCTATACTGTTGTAGAAATTAAACAGTCACAAACTGGCTACCAGTAAAACCATACTTTGGATCTTTGCCTCCGTTTCTCCAGATAATTAGTTTTCTTCAGTCTTTTAGTAAAGACTGAACACTGGTTAACAAACTGGTCTTTTAGTAAAGACTGAACACTGGTTAACAAACTGCTTTGGTGTTACACGTAATTATGCATTGGCAATAATTAAACATGCATGTAAAAAAACATGCATGTAAAATGCCAAAATAGAAACATACTTTGGGTGCCACTTCTTGGATTATTACTCTGATCATTCTCAACCACAAAACTATTAGCTATCAATTTGTAAATATGCTGAATAAATTAGAATGTGTAATGCCAAATCTTTGGCTAAATGGCACAACCAATCAATTTTATTTTAAAGAAGAGCTCTTTTCATTATGTTTTCACACACAGCAAATTAAAAACGAGTTTCTTGAACATGTGATTCCACATATGGATCAGAGAGGTGATACGGTTTTCCCAACAAAAAAGTCTCTGTTTGAGATAGGAATCTATATCCTAGCCTATTCCAGTTTTCTTTTTCCAAAACACAGAATCTCCTTCTCAGCCCTATGGAGAGGCTTTGTATTTTATCTGATAAACTCAACAACACACAGGCTGGGTTTTGCTAGATGTCACCTATTATTATCAGCCTGCGATGGCTGCAAATTATCTAATGGGGTACCTTTTGAAAGAATTCCTTGGCATATTGATGATTTGAAAAGAAAATTTCTATAAAGAAAGCAGGGATTATATTTGCATTCAGCTGTACGTGTGTTCAGCATCCAGGGTAAATTATACACAGCCTCAACCACTCGGTATCTGTCCTCGTGAAAAAGTACAGACAAGAAAGATATGAGCAGAAGAGGGCAAGGTGCCCACTAACCACATACATTGTGTGCACATTCATTTCATGGCTTTTTTGGCACATGGGAAAGTGCTTTTCCTCAAAGCAACGTGCACCAGTAGCAAAGTCTTATAAGGTTAGGCCATTAATCATTTTGGTATATGTCACTGATGTTACTGACTGCATTTAAGCTTCAGTCATTTCCTTGTTCAGAGCTGAAGGAAAGAAGTATTTATACATAAGCTGTTCTTGATTTTCAAAAATCCCGATTTCCATATTCATGAATGAACCAATTTATAGTTCAACAAAATAACTTATCCTTGGCAAAAGGAATATATGTCATCCAACAAAAGGGCTAATTCAAGAATGCCCCACTTCCCACCACAATCTCGTTTAGAAGGGAAATGAGGAACACACTCTTGGATTTGAAGAAACAAAAAGATGCTTAAAGTGATCTCTGCTGCCCCGCCATCAATCATATACATACACATACTCTACACAAACTTGCTCACATTCGAACACCAGACTCATACATATACACACAAACGTACACACAGGCTTTTCCACATGCTCACTCACGCAGAAAGCATATAGTCACACTCTCATTCACATCCTCTCATACACAAATAGCACTAAAGCACACATTAAGCCTATATTATACTTTCTACCAAATGTAGCATGATTTCTGTAACTACTTTTTCTTCTGGGATTTGATTGTCTTACTGCTCTTCTAGAATCTTCTTTGCTTCTTTGCACTTACAGATATGCATCACTACCGATGACCCTCTTTATCTCTGTCTCTGGGGCTAAATTTGTAAGCCACAGGCTGATTGCCAAGGCTTCAGGGGTAGAAAAGAAGAAAATAGAAGGAAAAAGAAAAGGGAAAGAAACTCTCTCTCCGACTCTAATCCCTTTTCAAGATAAAAATTCATGACAACATTAGGGACAATGGCTTGCAATCACTTCATTATTGGTTTTGAACTAAATCGACATTTCCAAATTTATCTTGGCCAGCAAGCATGTGTTTACCAGTTCACAGGAATGAATGAAAAACTGACAACCTTAAAGCAATATCTTGTGAATGCTGCTTCCGGCAAATGCTTCCATGGTTTTTAAGCTCAAACCTAATCATCTGGGAATACTTCATTTGGCAACAGACGTTGTAAATTACTTTACATGTATTATCTTATTATATGTCCACAGTTATTATTTGATATAGTTGCTGTGAGTCCCCCTTATCTTAGGAGGAAACAGATTTGAGTAGGTTGAGGAATGTTTATGTAGTAGTGGTAGGGCGTTATCTTCTGTCCTAACTCTCACAGCCTTTCTTGCTCCAGAGTAGCAACTTGGATTGGTCAGTATCCATGACACTATTCCAAGAAAATTTCTTAGGTGAGATAACTTTATATAAAAAGGTCACATGCATGCTATGCTATTCCTTGGCAGTGCTACCAGCCAAGATCCCCTCAGGACCTGGTCACATTGTTCTCTTCTTCCTTTCTCACATGCATCATCATCTCAGGGTCCTTAAACGTGGCTTGCCAGAGGTTCTTGGATTCCCACAAAAGTCTAAGTAGAGGCTCTCTTCAGGCTACACTATGAATTTTAACCCCGTTTTCTTTGGTACTACTTGTGGGTTATCAAGCACTAACCCAACTAAATGTATTCTTGTGCTTTGCTTCTCACAAAGGAGGGATAACTAGGTCAAAGCAAATTTTAGACATTCCAGCCTTCCTAAAGTTAATACCAATACATCATAGCTCTAACTCATCTGTACTCATTGAGCTCGACGTATTAATCTGCCTTCCTTTTTTAATATATTAATTTTTTTCTCTTTTCTTAGTGTATGTTTGCAATACATAATAATTACATGCACCTTGGGGAACTGGTACATATATATTGTACCTTGGTTCTTTTTACCTTACTTTCAACTTTCTCCTTTCGATTTCCTCCCCATCCTCAAATTCCCTTCCCATTTGGACAAAGTCTAATTCTCTGGTCTTAAAACACACTCAGAGAAAGAAATACAGCATGTTTTATCTCTTATGTTGAATCTTAAAGAAGAAGGAGAGGATATGAAAGTAGGAGTCTGGCCTATCAGAAAAGAGCAAAGGAACAGAGGGAGAGAGAAAGAAGCGAAAGGGAGTGAAAGGGGTGGGTATGGTGGAAGTATGTTATAACATAGGAATCTTCCAAAATGAAACCCCTAATCTCTATAACTTGTATGCACTACTAAGAAGAAGGTCAAATCAAAACACACAACAAGAACCACTGAGCATTTTTGCACTCTGGTCCATTATATACCTCATACACTCTGCCTGGCATGCCCTTTAGGATGACCACCTCTACATTACAAGACACAACATATCTTTTCAATAAATTTAGTTGGTTTTATATATAAAGTTATTTCCCAGCTCCTTGTTTGTTGCCTTTTCAACACTCATTCCAAGTTTTAATTTTTTGTTGGCCATTTTGCTTAGTTTCGTCTATTGCCTCCACTGGAATGTATGCTCTCAAAAAACAAGAACTTATCTATCTTGTTTGCCATTCCAAGCACTTAGTGTAAGGCATGGTGCATAGTATTTAGCTGATAAACCTCAAAAAACATTGGTCAAATGAATTGAGTGAATAAACACATGTCTGTGCTAAGGTCATACGTGCACAAAATGGTAGCGGTAAGATATAAAACTCACAAAAATTGCTGAGGTAGGATTTATTGTCAGATATTTCTAACCCCAAAATTCTCAGAAAAGTTGACATTACAGAAATTAATGTGTTGAATAGCTGTCACTGACAACCATTATGAAAGACCCTTTATACAAAGAGATCACAAAGATAAAAGCACTTCCATTAAAGACCTTAATCTGTAACAAAAGACAAACAAGTAAATTATTCACCCAACAATGCCATAAGTATTCATTTAGTGCCTACTCACTGTCAAACAAGAGGCTACCAAAAAGAAAGGTACCTGGCCCCCAGAAAGCTTCTTTTCTACTATGGCTGCTTGCTACTGGAAATATACATCAAATTCACTTAGAAAATTGTTTCAAATGCTCATGCCTATATTGCACTCTCATCTTTCCCAAAAGTTATTATTCTATGAGTCTGCATTGGGCATCTAAATTTGTTTAATAACTTCACAGCTGATTTGAATTAATAGCCAGGCTTGAAGTCACTGGTCAAGTGGAATGTGATGTGGTACATTATTCTAGAAAGAAGCAGGTATTGAAAAACACATAAATGTTAGGTGGGGAGCAGGAGAGATGAGAAGAAAGGTCATGAGAAGAAAGGTCGGTTCAAGTAATATCTTTTGCTGGCGGTATGGCTAAGGGGCAGAGCACTTGTCTAGCATTTATGAGACCCTGGCTTCTATCCCCAGCACCATAAAAAATTACTACTTCAAGTAGAAAAATAAGATTCTGCATTTCTAACAAGTTCTCTGATGATTCTAAGTTTGCTGTTCTATGGGGACATTTGAAGTTTCAAGATTGTAGGGAGGAATAGTGACCTACCCAGCTAATTATTTAAAGGGGAAGATTGCTGACAGCCAAGTACAACTCTAAAGCAAATGAACAATCACATCACTCCATCTAGAGACCGAGCTCCACATTCCCATCCTGGAAATCCCGGAGCTTGTCATACTATTCAACAGTGATTTTATACTTCAAAAGTTTAGGCCTTCCCAGGCACTCAAGAACCTTTTCCTTAAATTCTTTTAAAGAGACAAACATGACAGATAAAATAAAGACTGACTCTTCTGACAGTTAACAACCTCAGCCTTTCTTGTGCTTCAAAATTATTTAACTTGAAGGAGCCTAACACTAAGAAACAGAATTTCAGAGATATTCATTTCATATTCATTGATCCTGAGCAGAAAAAAATCTTCTCTGGTATGATATTAGAGAGATATCAAATTGATACCAAGAAGGAATTTTCAAGATAACTAATAAATATTGAATGAATATATTTATACATATTAAGGAAGTAAATCACAAAGTCATATGATATCATTTATACCTTTAAAAATCTAATCAAATATTATTTTCATTAATAAAGTAAATATGAAATTTACCAATATCAAGTCCAGCAAAATAGACAACCAGTTTTAAACTGGATTGTTGTATTTAATCCTCTTGCAACCTAACACAAATATATATTATTAAGTCTACTATAGAGCTTAGAAAACAGAAGTTTGGAAATGTTAAATAGTTTACAAACTATACATCTAACAAAAATCAGAGATAACACTAGAATACAGATGGCCTGACTCCAAAGTCTTGTATTCATTCAACTCTAACAAATGTTTTCCACTTGGCATCCCTAAATAACAATCACTAAACATAGGTATATTATTCAGCATTCTTGACACAGAAAAATAGTACCTGACACACACAATTTTAAGGGAGACAGGTTTAAATTGGATCACAGTTATGAGGAATTTAGTCCATGGTCAGCTGGCTCCAAGGCAGGAACATCATGGTGGGAGGGCATGGCAGAGGAAAGCTGCCCAACCAAGGGCAACAAGAAAGCAGAGAGAGAAGAAAAGAGCCAAGGAGAAAGATATACTATCCATAGGCACGCCCTGAGCAGCACACCTCTTCCAAACATGCCCCACCTTGTAACAATTCATTTATCTTCAAACTCATCAATGGATCAATTCACTGAGGAGTATAGGACCCCTGTGATCCAATCACCTTTCCAAAGCCTCAGCTCTGAACACATGAAACTCATGGGGGACATTCTAGATCTAAATCATAAGAAGAGGACATTTCTGTGAAAAAAATAAAAAGCTCACTCAGTTCTCTCTTAAACTGGATAGATAGTTGGCTTGTTTCACCTAAATGATTTGAAATTATGTCTTTTAGAAATCATCCTAGCAGAGTGGTTCTTAACTAGCAGTCCATGGGACCGAAGTATCAATATTACCTGCGAACTTGTTGGAAATGCAAACTGTTGAGTCGCACATCAGACCTTCCACATCAGAACTGCAAGTGATTTGTGTTTTAACAAAACTCCAGGTGGTATTTTGATGCACATTCAGGTTTCAGAAACACTGCTCTCTGAACTATCTTTAATTTAAAGCCCTGTTATAAGCTAGTCATCCTTCCACAGAGTGATAGCTTCAAAGGAGCTGATCCAATAGTTTCTTTTAATAAAATCCAATCATAGAAAAAAAATAGATTTATTTCCTAAAAATTAAGGTCAGCATTTGAGAGAGTCTCCCTTCAAGTAGTAGCAATTTGTCTAGTAAGAATCTCTCACTATGCTCTGACCCTACACTAGCCCCCTCAGAAAATATCTCCAAAGGTTCATATATCAACTTCTTTTGTGTTAAAATGTGTAGAATAATTTAATGTCTTGTATAATTTTTTCACAAAATAAAAACATCTAATTTTCTTCACAGAACCTTAGTCCACTTATTTTATCAGAGAACCTAAGTTTTATGTGCCTTCTACCATCAAATTTCAGCTACATGGTTTGATTTTCAATACCTCCATCCCTATTTGTCAAACTTTTCTTGCTATTAATAGCCCAAATTCTCCAGTGAAATCATGACTTTATTTGGTCTCCCGAATAACCAGAGATATAATTCTAATCTCTGTGCCCTTGCCTCTTTTACTTTCTCTTTAGAATTCCCTTCTTTCTTCCTCTTCTTTTGGAAGCCTTATCTGTCTTTAAAGGTCTGTCTCAACCATCATTGCACCCATGTCCAGAAAAATAGCTTGCTGCAGTCAAGACAATATGGTCTAGCTCCAGAGTCTGAGAGATATGAAACTCTAAATTTGATAAAATATTTAGAATCTTTGTGACAACTGACCAATTTATTGACAATGATGAGCCTCGATCTCCTAATCTGTAAGATGGGGACAATGAAAACTTGCTCCACAAGGTTGCTCTGTTTTCAATATGAGTATACTTTACTCACTAAGAAGCTTCAAAAACTCACAGATCACATTTCCCTCTCACTTTGCTGAGCCTCTAGAGCAGCTGTAGGCTGGATCACATAATTTGCCACATAATAGAATACCTTATACAGGTTGAGCATCTTGATTATTAAAATCTGAAATTTGTAATGGCTCCAAATTCAAAACATTTTGAGCATTGACATAATACCACAGAAGAAAGTTCCACAGCTGACCCCACTTGACAAATCTCAATCAAAATGCAAAAAAAAACCCACATTTTTTCAAAGTGATAGAGCGGTGAGTAGCAGCAATTTAGCCCCTGTGAGATTCAGAATCCAGACAATGTAAAATAACAACTTGGGAAGAGAAAAAGATAGAGAAGTAGATCCCTGTGAATTGGAAAGGAACTGATAGGAAAATAAAAGCTACAGAAAAGTTGAAGAGGAGACTACAATGCAGAGAAGTGAACAAAAAGTCTGAACTTCCTCCCTGGCCTGATTGTGGCAAAGCAAGGTGACATAGGCCTCGCCACCATAGCCAGAGGCCATGATCAGCTTTAGCTACTCAGGCTGGCATTGAGGAGTAGAGCCCTCACACTATTGCCTGTGTTCAACACAGATCTGGTGGGAACAAGGATATGCCTTAGGGTGGACATTGTCACAACCAGGGTAAACAGAGGAGTCTTTGAAATAAGGAGACACCTTGAAAAACTACAGGACTTAAAGCTACACAAAGAAAAATGAGAATTGCTACATTCCAAAATTGCTGATCCTGGAAAGAAACCACTCATTCAGTAACACAAAGAAATTTTTTTTAACTTTTTTTTCCTTTCTTCTTTCTTCTTCACTAGTGTATTGGAGATTGGGTAATTTTCCTTTCTACTTTTTCCTTTTTTATTATTTTATAATTAGTTTTCTTTCTTTTTCTTTTTCTTTTTTTCATTTTCCCATTTTTCCATTTATTTTATTTTACAATATTTTATTTCTTTTTCACCATCTTTAGCTTTAATTTTCTATTTCCTGTTTGTTTTTTTCTGTTAACTTTACCTAATTCTATAAATATCCTTCTACTCTCTACTGGAATCTTTCAGCTCACTTTTTTCTCTTCCTTGTTTATCTCCTATAGTTTGTTTTCAAACTTTTCTTCTTGCATTCTCTCCTTCCCAACCACCTTTTTCTTTGATATTGTACCAGTTACTCTTTATTAATCTTTAGATACTTAGTTAACTCTATATAATTACAGTTGAAATCTTTTTCTAACATTGGTGGAGATATAACTGTTGTTTTTAGGACACATTAGCTGTATATCAATATCAGGTTATCTTACTATTTATACTGTCATTGTGGACTTCTTTTCTATGGTTAACATGTTCACAATGGAGCCATAATTCATATGTCTCACTGCCAAGCAGCTTGAACCACCAGTAATACATGCATGATTGTCCATTGGACAGCTTTTTATTAACTGTATTAGTAAAATGTACTGTAAAATTGATTGTATATGTTTGTAGCAACAGTGATGCAAACTTCCTGGTGGAACAATCATTCATGTACCTCTGGTGGCTCAAGCTATTGGAAATATGTTAAAGGTGATACACTATTTGTTTTTATCATATGTCGAAAAGGTGCTCAGCATGAACACAACAGATATAACTAAACAGATTATGAAAGCAATAAACACAATGATCAGAGAGCTTTCAGAAGACACTATTAAAAAGCTAGCCAAGATAAACAAAATAATGCAAAACACAAATCAGCATCTTCCCAAAGAATCAGAGTACAATAAAAAGTTTCAATCAGAAATCTTGGAGATTAAAAATTATATTGAAAATTTAGGCAGCAGAAGTGAACAATTTAAAGACAGAATTTCAGAATTAGAAGGTAGGTATGCTTTCAAACACCAACTACCCAAAGATACCTTTAAAATGAAGGAAAAGAACATGAAAACTTGATCCAACAGCTGCTACACATCATGAAAACTAATCCAAGATTAATTAAAACAAATGAAAATTCAGAAGACAGCACAAATGGCATAAAAAGCATATTTCAAAAATAATAGCAGAAAACATCCCAAATGTAGGGAAAGAAACATAGTGATAATTGAGGTATATACCTCTCAGTACCTTCAGTGTGAATGATCTCAATTCCACAATCAAAGGACACAGATTGGCAGAATAAATCAAGAAACAAAACCCAATGGTATGCAGTATACAAGAAACATATTTATTTCAAAATGCAATATAAATCAAATGATGTAAAATACTATTCCATGCAATAGGAACCCAAAAAATAAGCAGGAATAGCTACCCTAATTTTGGACAAAGTGGATTTCAAGTAAAAATTGATCAGAAGAGACAAAAAAGGTCACTCCATTTTTTTTTTCCAGTACCAGGAATCAAACTCATAACCTTGCGCTTGCCAGGCAGGCACTGTGCTGCTGAGCTAAATCCCCAGCCCCCAGTCACTGCATATTGATTAAGGGAGTAATTCAACAGAAAGAGATAATAATTGCAGACATATATGCACCAAAACCTAGTGTAACCAAATTCATAAAACAAAAACTTAATGGGCATTTAAGAATCAGATGAACACTAACACAATCATAATGGAGGACCTCAATAGCCAACTGGCATGGCAACATAGATCAAGTAGACCAAAAAAAGTAAAAAAGAAATATTAGAGTTGAACCAAACCTTTAAACAGCCGGACATAACAGGTATCTACAGAATGTTCCACCCAACAACAGAACATACTTCCTTCACAGAAGCACGTGAGACTATGTCAAAAGTAGAACACAAGTACTTTATTAAGTGTAAAAAATATCCCATGCATATTATCAGATCATAATGCAATAAAAACTAAGAATCAATGGGAAAAGATACAACAGAGCCTATGCAAACACATAGATATTAAACAGTATTTTCTGTACCATGAACATAAATAAATGAGAGCAAGAATATTCAAAATGACACAGAGTCTGAAGACAAAATAATACGAATCAACAGTGGTTGTTACAATACATATTGTTATCCTCAACTACATTGCTCGGATTACCAGATGTAGGAATGAAGGATTGCTCAAACTATTAAAGAGAATAAGAAAATAATTCTTCGATAAAACATTAGAGATAATGCAGAGTAGCACTAGACAAGATAGGAGTTCACCATTGTATTTCCAGTGCATATTGTTACCTTCAAATCAGTTACTCAGACCACCAGACACAAGCGTGCAAAATCGATTAGAACATAAAAATTGGAAGCATTAACTGTTCATTTCAGTACACCATCAGACATAAGCAACACAGTTATAGCAGCTATTCATATATATATTTATATTTTGCCTTCCATCTTTCTTTTTTCTTCTTTCCCTATCGTTTTTTCTTCGATCCCAATCATTCCTCCCTTTGAGCAAGTTCTTTCGCTTTCCTATCATCTATTGAACGTTTTGAGTTTTACCTAGTCTTTCAGGTTCTTACACCAAGGAGACAATATGATGTTTACACACTCTTTTTAAAATTAAAAAAATCCATGACAGAAAAATGGAAAAAAAAAGAGTACATTCTGAAATAATCAATGGGTAACAGAAAAAAAGAAATGAAACAGTCCCTAGAAATAAACAATAATGCCAGTACAACATTCCAATCTCTTCAATCTACAATAAGATACTGAGAAACAATGCAACAAATCTTCAAACTGATCATAAATCCTGACAAAAATTCATTCCATTGCTACAGAGATTGTTCAACATTCACAAATCAATAAATGTAAGATACCACATAAACAGAACAAGAAGAAAAATCACATGATCATCTCAGTTGATGCAGAAAAATCCTTTGACAAAATCCCACATACATTTATTATGAAAATATTGAAGAAAATGGGCATAAAAGAAACTTTTCTCAATCTACTGAAGGTCATTTATGAAAAATCAATGGCCAACATTATATTAAATGGAGAGAAGCTAAAATCTTTTCCTCTAAAACCAAGAACAAGACAAAGATGTCTGCTATCACCACTCTCATTTACTATAGTTCTCAAAATATTTGCCAGAGCAATAAGGCAAGAGAGAGAAATAGATATGTATAAGAAAAGAACTTAAGGGGCTGGGGATTTAGCTCAGCGGCAAAGCGCCTGCCTGGCAAGCGCAAGGTCGTGAGTTCGGTTCCCGGTACCGGAGAAAAACAAAAAAAAAAAAAAAAAAAAAAAAAAAAGATTTAAGAAAAGAACTTAAATTTTAATTATTTACAGATATCATGATCTTCTACATATAGTACCAATAAATTCCTCCAAAAGACACTGAGAATTCATAACCATATTTGCAAATGTACCATGATACACAATAAACACACAGAAATCAATAACATCTTTGTACATCAATAATGAACTCATGAAGAAATAAATTAGGAAAACATCACCATTAACAAATCTTCAAGAAGAATTAAATGCTTAGAAATTAACCTAACCATGGAAGTGAAAGACCTCTACAATAAAAATTGCAATACTCAGAGAAAGACTAAAGAGGGCATCATAAAGTGGAAAGATAGGATCAGGATACAGTTCAGCGAGGCAACACACACCTGGCAAGTGCAAGGTCCTGAGTTTCATTCCCATTACCAGAGAAAAACCAAAAAAAAAAAAAAAAAAAAAAAAAGGAAATGTAAACCTTCCTCCTTCAGAGGCAGAATGAATTTGTCAAAATTGCCAAAATTTCAAAAGTTTAATACAGATTTAACACAATTCCATTCAAAATATCAGCAGCAGCAACCAAGGATGCAGCTCAGTGGCACAGCACCTTCACAACAAGCATGAGGCCCTGAGTTTGATTCCTAGTACCAAAAAAGGAAAAAAAGACAGTAAAAAAAGTAGGACCTGGTGTGGCAGTGCAAGCCTGTAATCCCAGGGCTCAGAAGGCTGAGGCAGGAGGACTTCTGTGAGTCTGAGGCCAGCCTCATCTACATAGTGAGTTCAAGGTCACGCTGAACTGCACAGCAAGACCCTATCTCAAAAAAAATCAACAGCATTCTTCACAAAACTGGAGAAAACAATCCTAAAATTCATACAAAACTTGAAGGAATGTAGAATAGCAAAATTAATCCCGGACAACAACAGCAAGGCAAGAGGCATCACAGTCCTGGCATTCGAGTTATACTGCAAAGCTACAGTGATAAAAACAGCATGGCATTGGCCAATAAAAGCAGATTTGTGAGTCAACTAAACATAATATTAGATGCAGAAATAATATCAGTCACATTCAGCTGCCTGAACTTGAACAAGTATGGCAAAAACTTTCACAGGACAAAAGACAGTCTCTAACAAATCCACATACTGAAGAACAAATCTAGATCCATCTCTCACCTTTAGCAAACTGAAATAAAATGGATCAGTCATCTAAATACTAAAACACAAACACTTCATCTACTGGAAGACAAAATAGGTAAAAACCTTAAAGACATAGCTGTAGGTAAGTACTTTCTGAACAGAGACCCAGTTTGACAATAAATAACATCAAGTACTAACAAATGGGATCACATCAAATTAAAAAGTTTCAGCACAGCAAAACAGAAACAACTGAGTGAAAAGACAATT
Source organism: Chinchilla lanigera (assembly GCF_000276665.1). Lineage (NCBI taxonomy): Eukaryota > Metazoa > Chordata > Mammalia > Rodentia > Chinchillidae > Chinchilla > Chinchilla lanigera. The sequence goes on along the minus strand of NW_004955534.1, from coordinate 2,348,613 downwards.
TACAGAATGGGCAACAATTTTTGCCAGCTATTCCTCAGACAAAGGATTAATATGTAGCAATGAAAAAAATTAGATGCCCCACTTTAAAAGATACAATGAAGAAGGGCAACTGAAATGAATGGAGACTTCTCAGGAAAAAAAAAGTACTTATGGCCAATAAATTTTTTAAAAGTTCGACATTGCTGACCATCTGAGAAGTCAAAATTAAAACAATATTGAGCTTCTGTCTCACTCTAGAAAGAATAGCTTTTATCAGGAAATTAGACAATAACAAATGCTGACAAACCAGCACGAAAAGGGGAACTCTTCTTCATTGTTGATAGGAGTGTAATTTATTACAGCCACCACAGAGATCTGTATTGAGAATCCTCAAAAAACTAAATCAAGAAATTCCACTCAACCCAGCTTTTCCTCTGCTAGGTGTCTTCCAGAACAAGTTAAAGACAACATATTAGAGCGATACATGCATGTCCATTTTTATAGCAGCATAATTCTAAGTCTTAGAATTCTATGTTTATAGCTAAGTCTTACAAGAGGCCTATATGTTTATCCACAGAAGAATAGATTAAAAAATGAGGTATTTATACACGATGGAGTACTATTGTAACATAAGAATAAATCTGAGTCATCTGTAGGAAAATGAATGCACTTGAGACCATAATGTTAAGTGAAATAAATCAGACACACAAACTTAAATATTACACTTTTTCTCTTACATGAGTAATCCACAATATAAATAAATTAAAGATAAAATATAAAATAATAGGACTCAGGGAAATAGATTTCTTCTGCAAAAGAGGTGGATGGATGGAAGGGAAAGGGATTAAAAAAAAGAATTAAGATATGTTATATACATGTACCAATTTCCCAGCATGAATGTAATCATTATGAGCTGCATACATGTTCCAGTTAAATAAAAATACATTATCTCTTAAACTCATATACCATTGCCTAAAAAAACTTTACATAATAATAATATTCAAAATTTATTTTCACAGGTGAAAATTATAAAAGTACATAGTTCATAGATTTACTTTAAGGACCAGGTGATAACACATCTTGTTTATGACATCTAAACTTTTCCTTCAGGATGTATATATTGTACAGCATGTCTAGAAATTACTTTTCACTGAGTTTTTCATGTTACTTATGCTTATATGATTACACGGCATCAGTAACTTTCACAGGATTTCAAAACTACTGTTCCCACTTCAAAAATTTGTTTTTTACATTTACAGGCTTTTGAACAATTATTCAAAAGATTACATTCCTGTGTTTGCCAACTGACAACTGTTGCACATCTCTACTCAAAGCTTTTTACTACACCATGAACCTGTATAACCATGAGTTGAGCTGAGATGACTACAGTTTTTTCCTCACATTTCCCACCGATGTATATTCTCTCCAGTACACGTTCTCCTCAGAGCTCGAAATAGCCTGTGATAATAAATTGTTTTCATGTTCTGTATATCGATCTATAAATAGGGTCTCTCCAGTATGAGTCCTTTCATGTTTATAAAGAGAACTGGAAGAAATGAAAGTTTTCCAATGTGGCTTGCATGTTTAGGGTTCCTTTAAACCGTGAGTTTGTTCATATCCTCACAGATTATTCACATGTCTATGAACTTTGCCATTTTGTTTACATCATTTGGTTTCTCTCCCTGGGAATACATTCATCGATTCTAAGATTGCTTTGAGAAGAAGATACTTTCCAACTTTGCTAACATCCACAGGGTTTCTCTCCACTATGAGAGAAAGCATAGAGTACTATGCTTTAGTACACCACTTGCATTCATAGGGTTTTTTACCAGTGTCAATTATTTCATGAGTTTGAAGGTAACTGCAACAGTTGTGTACATTCATAGAGTCTATTCTCCAACTTCTGAGGTGTGCTGGTATCCTCCCTAAGACTCCTGCAGCCAGCAGAGTTCACAGAGTTCACAGACCAAAGCTGAACAACCTGGAGCCTCTCAGCAGTGGACATGTGTCCCAAATCTCTTTGCCCTTCTTGTCATTGGAGTTATGAGAAATAATTGATGGTAAGACCTAAAAACAGTATCAACTATCCATTGAAAACCCTATCTTTATTCAAAATCCCTCTTCATCTCTCACTCCCTTTATCCAACTATCACCTGATCCTACCAAATCAAATCTCTCTAATTATATTCTAGACCTTCACTCTTCAGTACTCCACGGCTATTAACAGCACCTGAGTTTGAGCTTTCTGATCTCTCACCCAAAATTTTGCAAGTATTTCTAAATGTCTGTCTTCTTATGATCAGTCTCACTGACATAGAAAAAGATAAAATCACCCTGGAATAGTTTTAAATCATAAACAGCTATTGCATGGTGTCTCGATTTTTATTTCTAAGATTTTTTAACAACACTTTTGAAGTGAGCTCAGGAATGGAACGGCTTGTTGGAATTCTGAGTTCTGTACAAGAAAATGTTAGTTTCTGAAGGGTTACAAGTTAAACAGTATTGAAGAGGTAAGGCTAAACCATATTTAGTCCCTAATAAGCTGCTTTTGACAAATCATATTTCAGATAAATCTATTAGATGTATACAGGAACTCTGAAGTATTGTGAACTTTATCTAAAACACAAACAGAACTAACACATCATTAATTGTCACACTCAAACATGATATCAAGACTATAGGTCAAGTGTCTTAACTTTTAACTTTTTAAGATGAGCAAAACCACAAAATCTGATCCGGGAACGCAATATTTAGATTTAGATTTAGATATTAGTAGACTACCTCTCCTACATCAATTCTGCTTCTGAATTTGGCTATATTTGTAGATGGAAATTACCACACAGAAATTCCCAGGAAACATACAATATTGTAAAAGTGAAGAACACAAGTGTGTAAAAAAGGGTGGGAGGTGTAAGACCCGATTTCTAGAAAGAAGGGGTTTAAGGAAGTTAGTAAGAAAGATAATATCTACTTTCTTCTCTCTTCTAGAGTGTTCTGTATCCTCCCAGTGATTCCATAGTCCTGCTGTATAATGGCATTTGAACACTTTGTGGAGGTTTAGCATTATTTAATTGTTAAAGAGCATTTAAAGAATACTAAATATTAGTACTAATAGCAGCATTATATAGTGCTGATTTACCAATTGCAGTTTAAATGCATCATCTCACTTTGCATTCTCAGTTAACTGAAGTAATTTTCCTTAACATTAGTGAGGGCAATGAGAGACAGCTTAGTATAATAGAGAAAGCATACAGTCAGTGCCGTGGTCGAGCACTGGTCTCTAAAATGGGAGCATGGAACGGATCATATTTAAATAGTCTTTGCTGCCTATATTGTATAACTTAATGTATAATAAATAAAAGATTCCAATAGTAAAACCACATACCCACAACGGAATTGAAAACATTTGTTATTATATGTTTCACCTTCCTCAAATAAAAAGTAAGTCTCCATGAAAATAACTGAAGCATTTTGTACAGCTTGCTTCACCATATGAAAGCAGCAATTTTGCCCAGCCCCATATTCTGATCACACTCTAATCAAAGCTACATTAACTTTTCACCCCAAAAAATTATGAAAGTAATTTATGAACTACTTATTAAAATCCTGAAAAGTTTCTACTATTACAAATTCACTCTTAGGTTGAGTTGAAACCCGCTGCCTTATAATACCCTTTATTCTGTCTTATGGAAAAAATTACTGGGCAAGTCCTTCCCCTTGTCTTTGTAGAGTAGAGCACAGCTAAAGCTCCCAATTAGCCTTCCTTTCTCCAGACTCAATTAATTCTTTCACCTACATTATCTGATGAATGGTTTCCATACCTTTTAAAGCCAAGAATCACCCTTCTTTGAAAATACTCCAATTTGGTCGTTGCTTTTTCAAAATGGGGTTACTGAGAACTGAACACAAGCTTTACTGCACATGTAGCAATGCTTTATTAGTACCTTCTAAGTCTTGGATTTTTTAAAACAGAAATTTTTTTTGCTGTTTAGACACTATGATATGTTACTTTTATTAAAATCATAAGCATCCACTATGTCAGTCAGTCCAACAATCAAAACTAATTTCTTCAGCAAAAACTCCATGGGATGAGGGTACTTTTGCTGCTAGAAGGTATCACGCTGCAGTTATGTGAAAGACAGGGAGTAGGAAGGGAGGGGAACAGGGGAAACTGAGCAAGACCTCATAGGATGTTTTGTTTAATACTCCATCCTATATCTATTTCAAGTCATCACAGTGTCCCTGGGATTGGCATGGTAACAACTCCCTGCAGAATCTGTACAACAAAGTAATTCTTTGTACAATTAACCTGCAGTAGGCCTGAGGGAGTGGAAGGAAGACACAGGATGCAGCCTGAGAAATCAAAATCTAGATAACTGTGACAAAGACACTGTCTGGAGGATGTGACCAAGACTTCAACAAGGTGTCCCCTTGTCTCAGCTCTTAAAAATGGCTTCTGCTATCTTATACTATTTGATTGATTGATTTTTAAATTTTTTTTATTTTAAAGAGAGTAGTACATGAGACACAAACAAAAAAATAGAACAGTAGCAGCATACCAGTATCACAAACATAAACATGATGAAAGAAACTTAAAGAAAGATGTAGTTAGATATACTGATTTCCATTTTGCATATCATCAGTACTTTTACCAATCTCCTAAAGTGCATGCAGTGCTCTACTAAGAACTCCCTACATGCATCTAGAACATAATACAGTAGGGTTATGATTTCTGCTCTTTTTGTTATAGTTCACTTACATACAGTGTCATTTTCCTCCTCTTAAAGATAGCAAACAGATATGAATCACTTTTGTGGTAGAAATTCTGCACAGTCACTGCAGATGTTTTCAGATATTTTCAATAAGAGATTTGTGGAAATTCAACTATGAAATAAGCTAACCTGCCTAGCTATGCATATAACCAAATTTAATTCAGAGACACTTTGGCAAACATTCTGACTCCCCACAAAGTACCAGTTCACACTAATATGCCTACCAGTGCCAGGTGATAGCTTATGTGAACCATGTTAAATAGCAGGATAATGATGCACCCTTGGAATGAAAAGCTATCGTGCAGAAGAGATAGTCATGTGACCTGACATATTTTCACCCATCAAAGAGGTGGTTTCTAGTTTGCATGTTTCCATTGATTAGAGTATACTAATCTGCTGTTAAACCTTAAAGTAAAATTAGACACAATCACAAGCTAAATAGCAATCTGTTTAATGTCATTGATTTCCATATGTACAATGACATTTTTGCTATGGCCACTCAGCAGGAGCAGAGAAAATATGAAAATGTGGCTGCAGATGCCTCATTGTTGACATTCTATCACTGCTGTACTAGAACCTTTGTTCAAAAATTAGATCATGACTTTGAAGGAAAACTGCCAAAATTATATAAATAGATCATTTTTGTACAGTGCCCTGCCTATTATTGTGATGTTATTGTTGAAAACAAAGAAATATAGCTGATTATTGTTGCAAATGCCAGCTTACTCAAACCTTCTTAAGCTATTTTCAATTATTTCTAAGGGCCTTAGATTAAATTATTAACCCTAATTATTATTCCCTCCAATTACAGTTCTTCTAATAAAGGCAAAGAGTATACCCCACTCATTTACTTTGAGATTGACCGTGAAACTTGGAATGTGGGTAGAAGTGACACTGTGCCAGTTTTATGTCTGAGACTTAAGAAGCTCTTTATGCTTCTGCGTGCCTTACTGTGCCTCTGATGGCACCAGGAGAAAGCCATGTCTTGATTAGTAGACTAGTTCAAGAAACACTGAGAAGACCGAGGTCGACCTGTAGCTCATAACCACCTAGCAGAGTTTAGCCTGAATCACCTGATATGCGTTCAACTCACAGACATGTGAGGAAAGTTATTTCTTATTGCATGGGAGTCATATTTTGTTGTGGTTTGCCATAGAATAGCTGACTCTGTCCTGACTTTTAAAAAGTTACAATTTAACTAAAATATTTGATTTTACATAATTCATTTGTCATGTGACAGACACATTCAGCAAAAGTTTTGAGTCCCCACTTTAAGCCCGGCACTGTGTTAGAGCACAACAATGGCAAATGAGCAGTCTTCATAGTTGCTTATGGCCTATTGAGGTGAAGTTCAGAACCTTTTATACCTCTTAGCATAACTGGAACTACGGTGTGGTGTCACAAAGTCAAGGCTAAAAACATATGATTTCATTTTCAATTTATTATTATAATAATTATTAATATGTTAATTGAACTAATTAATGCCTTTCACTGTGGCATTTTCATTCATGTATATACATATGCTTCATATTCTTTCATTCATGCATTTATGCATACTCTTCGTTACTGTTCACCCTCTTTTCTCCTTCCTTTACAACATCCCCACCTGACCTTTCTTCCTCAACCCTTGCCAGGTCCCTAATCATTCCTCTTCTACTTTGAATCCATCTTTTTTTGTTTCCACTTAGGAGAGAAAAATTGTGATATTCATGTTTCTGTACATGCTTTATTTTACTTAACACGTCTTCCAGTTCCAACA
>NW_004955534.1:2333924-2342003 GCF_000276665.1 Chinchilla lanigera | reverse complement strand
AATAATCAATGGGTAACAGAAAAAAAGAAATGAAACAGTCCCTAGAAATAAACAATAATGCCAGTACAACATTCCAATCTCTTCAATCTACAATATAGATTGTAGTGTCTGAGAAACAATTATAAAAGTACATAGTTCATAGATTTACTTTAAGGACCAGCTGATAACACATCTTGTTTATGACATCTAAACTTTTCCTTCAGGATGTATATATTGTACAGCATGTCTAGAAATTACTTTTCACTGAGTTTTTCATGTTACTTATGCTTATATGATTACACGGCATCAGTAACTTTCACAGGATTTCAAAACTACTGTTCCCACTTCAAAAATTTGTTTTTTACATTTACAGGCTTTTGAACAATTATTCAAAAGATTACATTCCTGTGTTTGCCAACTGACAACTGTTGCACATCTCTACTCAAAGCTTTTTACTACACCATGAACCTGTATAACCATGAGTTGAGCTGAGATGACTACAGTTTTTTCCTCACATTTCCCACCGATGTATATTCTCTCCAGTACACGTTCTCCTCAGAGCTCGAAATAGCCTGTGATAATAAATTGTTTTCATGTTCTGTATATCGATCTATAAATAGGGTCTCTCCAGTATGAGTCCTTTCATGTTTATAAAGAGAACTGGAAGAAATGAAAGTTTTCCAATGTGGCTTGCATGTTTAGGGTTCCTTTAAACCGTGAGTTTGTTCATATCCTCACAGATTATTCACATGTCTATGAACTTTGCCATTTTGTTTACATCATTTGGTTTCTCTCCCTGGGAATACATTCATCGATTCTAAGATTGCTTTGAGAAGAAGATACTTTCCAACTTTGCTAACATCCACAGGGTTTCTCTCCACTATGAGAGAAAGCATAGAGTACTATGCTTTAGTACACCACTTGCATTCATAGGGTTTTTTACCAGTGTCAATTATTTCATGAGTTTGAAGGTAACTGCAACAGTTGTGTACATTCATAGAGTCTATTCTCCAACTTCTGAGGTGTGCTGGTATCCTCCCTAAGACTCCTGCAGCCAGCAGAGTTCACAGAGTTCACAGACCAAAGCTGAACAACCTGGAGCCTCTCAGCAGTGGACATGTGTCCCAAATCTCTTTGCCCTTCTTGTCATTGGAGTTATGAGAAATAATTGATGGTAAGACCTAAAAACAGTATCAACTATCCATTGAAAACCCTATCTTTATTCAAAATCCCTCTTCATCTCTCACTCCCTTTATCCAACTATCACCTGATCCTACCAAATCAAATCTCTCTAATTATATTCTAGACCTTCACTCTTCAGTACTCCACGGCTATTAACAGCACCTGAGTTTGAGCTTTCTGATCTCTCACCCAAAATTTTGCAAGTATTTCTAAATGTCTGTCTTCTTATGATCAGTCTCACTGACATAGAAAAAGATAAAATCACCCTGGAATAGTTTTAAATCATAAACAGCTATTGCATGGTGTCTCGATTTTTATTTCTAAGATTTTTTAACAACACTTTTGAAGTGAGCTCAGGAATGGAACGGCTTGTTGGAATTCTGAGTTCTGTACAAGAAAATGTTAGTTTCTGAAGGGTTACAAGTTAAACAGTATTGAAGAGGTAAGGCTAAACCATATTTAGTCCCTAATAAGCTGCTTTTGACAAATCATATTTCAGATAAATCTATTAGATGTATACAGGAACTCTGAAGTATTGTGAACTTTATCTAAAACACAAACAGAACTAACACATCATTAATTGTCACACTCAAACATGATATCAAGACTATAGGTCAAGTGTCTTAACTTTTAACTTTTTAAGATGAGCAAAACCACAAAATCTGATCCGGGAACGCAATATTTAGATTTAGATTTAGATATTAGTAGACTACCTCTCCTACATCAATTCTGCTTCTGAATTTGGCTATATTTGTAGATGGAAATTACCACACAGAAATTCCCAGGAAACATACAATATTGTAAAAGTGAAGAACACAAGTGTGTAAAAAAGGGTGGGAGGTGTAAGACCCGATTTCTAGAAAGAAGGGGTTTAAGGAAGTTAGTAAGAAAGATAATATCTACTTTCTTCTCTCTTCTAGAGTGTTCTGTATCCTCCCAGTGATTCCATAGTCCTGCTGTATAATGGCATTTGAACACTTTGTGGAGGTTTAGCATTATTTAATTGTTAAAGAGCATTTAAAGAATACTAAATATTAGTACTAATAGCAGCATTATATAGTGCTGATTTACCAATTGCAGTTTAAATGCATCATCTCACTTTGCATTCTCAGTTAACTGAAGTAATTTTCCTTAACATTAGTGAGGGCAATGAGAGACAGCTTAGTATAATAGAGAAAGCATACAGTCAGTGCCGTGGTCGAGCACTGGTCTCTAAAATGGGAGCATGGAACGGATCATATTTAAATAGTCTTTGCTGCCTATATTGTATAACTTAATGTATAATAAATAAAAGATTCCAATAGTAAAACCACATACCCACAACGGAATTGAAAACATTTGTTATTATATGTTTCACCTTCCTCAAATAAAAAGTAAGTCTCCATGAAAATAACTGAAGCATTTTGTACAGCTTGCTTCACCATATGAAAGCAGCAATTTTGCCCAGCCCCATATTCTGATCACACTCTAATCAAAGCTACATTAACTTTTCACCCCAAAAAATTATGAAAGTAATTTATGAACTACTTATTAAAATCCTGAAAAGTTTCTACTATTACAAATTCACTCTTAGGTTGAGTTGAAACCCGCTGCCTTATAATACCCTTTATTCTGTCTTATGGAAAAAATTACTGGGCAAGTCCTTCCCCTTGTCTTTGTAGAGTAGAGCACAGCTAAAGCTCCCAATTAGCCTTCCTTTCTCCAGACTCAATTAATTCTTTCACCTACATTATCTGATGAATGGTTTCCATACCTTTTAAAGCCAAGAATCACCCTTCTTTGAAAATACTCCAATTTGGTCGTTGCTTTTTCAAAATGGGGTTACTGAGAACTGAACACAAGCTTTACTGCACATGTAGCAATGCTTTATTAGTACCTTCTAAGTCTTGGATTTTTTAAAACAGAAATTTTTTTTGCTGTTTAGACACTATGATATGTTACTTTTATTAAAATCATAAGCATCCACTATGTCAGTCAGTCCAACAATCAAAACTAATTTCTTCAGCAAAAACTCCATGGGATGAGGGTACTTTTGCTGCTAGAAGGTATCACGCTGCAGTTATGTGAAAGACAGGGAGTAGGAAGGGAGGGGAACAGGGGAAACTGAGCAAGACCTCATAGGATGTTTTGTTTAATACTCCATCCTATATCTATTTCAAGTCATCACAGTGTCCCTGGGATTGGCATGGTAACAACTCCCTGCAGAATCTGTACAACAAAGTAATTCTTTGTACAATTAACCTGCAGTAGGCCTGAGGGAGTGGAAGGAAGACACAGGATGCAGCCTGAGAAATCAAAATCTAGATAACTGTGACAAAGACACTGTCTGGAGGATGTGACCAAGACTTCAACAAGGTGTCCCCTTGTCTCAGCTCTTAAAAATGGCTTCTGCTATCTTATACTATTTGATTGATTGATTTTTAAATTTTTTTTATTTTAAAGAGAGTAGTACATGAGACACAAACAAAAAAATAGAACAGTAGCAGCATACCAGTATCACAAACATAAACATGATGAAAGAAACTTAAAGAAAGATGTAGTTAGATATACTGATTTCCATTTTGCATATCATCAGTACTTTTACCAATCTCCTAAAGTGCATGCAGTGCTCTACTAAGAACTCCCTACATGCATCTAGAACATAATACAGTAGGGTTATGATTTCTGCTCTTTTTGTTATAGTTCACTTACATACAGTGTCATTTTCCTCCTCTTAAAGATAGCAAACAGATATGAATCACTTTTGTGGTAGAAATTCTGCACAGTCACTGCAGATGTTTTCAGATATTTTCAATAAGAGATTTGTGGAAATTCAACTATGAAATAAGCTAACCTGCCTAGCTATGCATATAACCAAATTTAATTCAGAGACACTTTGGCAAACATTCTGACTCCCCACAAAGTACCAGTTCACACTAATATGCCTACCAGTGCCAGGTGATAGCTTATGTGAACCATGTTAAATAGCAGGATAATGATGCACCCTTGGAATGAAAAGCTATCGTGCAGAAGAGATAGTCATGTGACCTGACATATTTTCACCCATCAAAGAGGTGGTTTCTAGTTTGCATGTTTCCATTGATTAGAGTATACTAATCTGCTGTTAAACCTTAAAGTAAAATTAGACACAATCACAAGCTAAATAGCAATCTGTTTAATGTCATTGATTTCCATATGTACAATGACATTTTTGCTATGGCCACTCAGCAGGAGCAGAGAAAATATGAAAATGTGGCTGCAGATGCCTCATTGTTGACATTCTATCACTGCTGTACTAGAACCTTTGTTCAAAAATTAGATCATGACTTTGAAGGAAAACTGCCAAAATTATATAAATAGATCATTTTTGTACAGTGCCCTGCCTATTATTGTGATGTTATTGTTGAAAACAAAGAAATATAGCTGATTATTGTTGCAAATGCCAGCTTACTCAAACCTTCTTAAGCTATTTTCAATTATTTCTAAGGGCCTTAGATTAAATTATTAACCCTAATTATTATTCCCTCCAATTACAGTTCTTCTAATAAAGGCAAAGAGTATACCCCACTCATTTACTTTGAGATTGACCGTGAAACTTGGAATGTGGGTAGAAGTGACACTGTGCCAGTTTTATGTCTGAGACTTAAGAAGCTCTTTATGCTTCTGCGTGCCTTACTGTGCCTCTGATGGCACCAGGAGAAAGCCATGTCTTGATTAGTAGACTAGTTCAAGAAACACTGAGAAGACCGAGGTCGACCTGTAGCTCATAACCACCTAGCAGAGTTTAGCCTGAATCACCTGATATGCGTTCAACTCACAGACATGTGAGGAAAGTTATTTCTTATTGCATGGGAGTCATATTTTGTTGTGGTTTGCCATAGAATAGCTGACTCTGTCCTGACTTTTAAAAAGTTACAATTTAACTAAAATATTTGATTTTACATAATTCATTTGTCATGTGACAGACACATTCAGCAAAAGTTTTGAGTCCCCACTTTAAGCCCGGCACTGTGTTAGAGCACAACAATGGCAAATGAGCAGTCTTCATAGTTGCTTATGGCCTATTGAGGTGAAGTTCAGAACCTTTTATACCTCTTAGCATAACTGGAACTACGGTGTGGTGTCACAAAGTCAAGGCTAAAAACATATGATTTCATTTTCAATTTATTATTATAATAATTATTAATATGTTAATTGAACTAATTAATGCCTTTCACTGTGGCATTTTCATTCATGTATATACATATGCTTCATATTCTTTCATTCATGCATTTATGCATACTCTTCGTTACTGTTCACCCTCTTTTCTCCTTCCTTTACAACATCCCCACCTGACCTTTCTTCCTCAACCCTTGCCAGGTCCCTAATCATTCCTCTTCTACTTTGAATCCATCTTTTTTTGTTTCCACTTAGGAGAGAAAAATTGTGATATTCATGTTTCTGTACATGCTTTATTTTACTTAACACGTCTTCCAGTTCCAACAATTTTATTACAGACAACATGATTTCTTTCTTTTTATGGTTGAATAATACTCCATTGTGCATATATCACACATCTCCTTTATCCACTCTTCATATAATGGGCACATAGGTTAGTTCAATATATTGGTCATTGTGAATTGTGCTGCAAGAAACACGGCCATGCAGGGGTTCCTACAGCATGCAGACTTTTAACTCTTTCAAGTACATATCGAAGAGTGGTACATATGGTAGTTCTATTGTTAGTTTCTGAGGATCTAAAACTAAAGCAACTTCCATACTATTCCCCATAGTGGCTCTACTAAATTTTTCTCCCAATAGTGCAGAAAGGTTCATTTCCTCCACAATCTCATCAGTAATTTTTTTGTTTCTTTGATAATAGTCTAATTCAAGTGACGTGGGATCAATGCAGTTATGATGTGCATTTTCCTAATGCCTAAAGACAGTAAGCATTTTTCATATATTTATTGACCCTTTGTACATTTTTATGAAGTGTGTATTTAGATTATTTGCCCATTTACTGATTGGATTGTTTTTTGATGTTAAATTCTTTTAAGTTCATTAGATACTCTGGATATTAATCCCCTGTTAGATGAATAGCTGGCAAAGATTTTCTCCCATATAGTTGTTTGCCTCTTCACTCTGTTGATTCTTTACTTTGTTTCAAGAAGTTTTTTAATTTGATGTAATCTCATTTGTCAATTCTCACTTTTGTTTCTCAAGCTACTAGGATCCTATCCAGGAAACTACTGATTGTGATAGTATTTTGAAGAGTTTCCCCTCTGTTTTTCTCTAGTACTTTCAGAATTTGGGGTCTGTACTGAAGTTGCTGATCTATATTGAGTAGACATTGTATAAGGTCAGAAATGGTGCTCCAACTTCTGTCTTCTACATGTGGCTATCCAGTTTTCCCAGCATGGTTTGTTGAAGAGGCTGTCCACAATCTAATACATGTTTGGGGGATATTTGTTGAAAAGCAATTGGCTGAGGATGCATAAGATTTATTTCTAGGTGCCATAATCTGTTCCACTGACTTATGTCTATTTTTTTAATGCCAATATTCTGCTGTTTTTGTTACTATAGTACTGTTGAATGTTCTGAAATCAAGTGTTGTGATGATTACAGCCTTTTTGCTCTGATTGCTTTGGCTACATGAGATCTTTCACGTTTTCATATGAATTTTAGAGGGCTTTTTCTAGTCTTGTGAAGAATGCCATTGGTATTTGGATGCACACTGCTGTTAATCTGTAGATTGCTTTGGATAATATAACCATTTTAAGAACATTTTATTCTCCCAAGCCATGAATATGGGAAGTCTTTCCATTTTCTAGTATCTTCTTCAACTTTTTTAGTATTTTTCAATTATTGTAGAGGTCTTTTTCATCTTTAGTTATGTTTATTCCTAGGTGTCTTTTTTCTGGCTATTGTGAATATTTTCCTGATTTATTTATTGTGAATATTTTCCTGATTTATTTCCAGCCAGTTCATTAATAGTGTATAGAAAAACTGATTTTTATATGCTGCAACTTCTTTAAATTTGTTCACAAATTCTAAAAGTCTTTTGTAGAACATTGAGAGTTTTATGTATGAAATCATAACATCTGCAAATGGGTAAACTGACTTTCTGTTTTCCTATTTTTATGCCTATTATTTCTTACTCTTATCTGAATTTGTTGGTAGAATTCATGTACTATGCCAAATTCCTGTACTATATTTAGAGGAAACACTTTCAGTTTTTTTCTCATTCAGTATGATATTGCCTATGGTTTTATCATATATAGTTTTAGTTTTCCTTTTCATTCAGAAATTTTATCATGATGGGACATTAAATTTCATCAAATGATTTTCTGTATCTATTGAAGTAATCATGTGATTTTTTCCTTGAGTATATTTAGGTGCTATGATGATTGTTGATTTATATACATATCATAACATTGCATCCCTGGAATTATCCAAACTTGATTATAATATACATTCTTTTTAATGCACTTTTGAATTAAACTTGCAAGTAATTTGTTGAGAATTTTTACTCTAGTTCATCTGATATATTGGTAATTGATTGGATACATGATCTCTAAGAGTGATTCACAGTTGTACAGAAATGCTCCATTTTCATGGCTGGCATGAAATATTTCACATTGGTAGGCTTTCCATATCACTGAACTTTCTATCTCAAACTCCAAAATTTGAATGGCACTTGAGGGAAATTTTACTATTTACATCCATTTCATCTCAGAGGATACGTAACCTCTTATATTGCACTGATTCGAAGCCTTCTTTATGAACTACAGTAATTGTGCTGTGTACAATACCACTCTTTGGCTCTCTCCACAGTTCTCTTTTACCTTCTTACTGTCTGACTGTCAAGTATCTTCTGTCACCCACAATGCATCCAATAATCCACTTCTCCAACCCAGTTTCCTGCATCTGGGACAGTTAACCAAACTTCTTTTTTTTTTT
>NW_004955534.1:2330164-2333824 GCF_000276665.1 Chinchilla lanigera | reverse complement strand
TGATTCAGCATATACCACCCTGATTGTCTCATGTTAAGTGAGGAGTTATGATACATGGAATTCACAATAATAAAGCCTAGTTTTTCTGATTCTTCCTTACTAACTTTGGGTTGAAAGGCTAAGTATTCTACAGAATTGAGGCAACTGGATGAAACAGTTGTAATGGCACTTAGTGTACTTTGTATTTTATTGTGCTTTAGGAATATCTGAAGTTGTTTTCTTTGCAGATGATCTTACTTCATAATCACAATGTTGTCTGAATAGTCAGAAAGGATCTCAGATCTAAATGGAGTCTTACTGCAGTGTGCAAAAGGGGAGCTTTCAGCTCTTTGCAAGCAGAAATATTAGAGAAAGTCAACAGTTGGATACCTAAAACCTCAAGTAGTATTTGGCTACAAGAAGTTTCTCTAAAATAATAAATTTGTGAAACAAGATATGGCTATAGGCATTTAGTCATGTCTGCTCATTAGTGAAGTATCATTGGCAAAATAAAACTTTAGAGTAAAAAGGGATGTTTGATAAAGCATCTTCGTGCATACGATTCAGAATTTCTGGATCAATTGTACAGGTATATTTAACTCAACAAATCAAGCAGACTATTGTATACTGTGATTTACTTTCTAAAAGCAATATCTGTCTTAATTTCTACTTGTTAGACCCAACTTTTTATTTATTTTGGAAACTACATTAATGCAAAATATTTATACTGTCACTTTCTTAGCATTGCCAAAAGTTACATTCCTGAGAACTACTTCATTTCTGAGTATGTACCAGACACTATTATGTCTGATATTCCCATTAGATTTTCCAGTCACATCTAACACAGGGACTGAGACATAACAAGCACTCAATAAATGTTAGACAAATCAATGAATTTGTAAACTCATTAGATTTGTAAATTATTTGCCTTGTTTTTTCTGGTTATAGCTATTTGGGAATCAAAAAATAGAACTAGATTTGATAAACACCAGCCTATCATTTAACAAGCTATTTTTATTAACCATGACTTGTATTATTAACTGTTTTTCTGTATAGGAAATATCGCACAATGGCAGAGAGGGAAAAGAGCAGACACAAGTAAAGTAAGCAAGTGAAAAAAGCATCAATTACACTGAAGTAGAACTAACTGTCCCAAACCCATTGTTTTTTGCTTCAGTTTACATAATAACTGTTGGGCAAGGGATGTAGTTCAGTGGCACAGCACCTGACTGGCAATCACAAGGCCCTGAGTTTGATTTCTGGTACCAAAAAAGAAACAAGACCAAAAAAATTTCTGAGGTACTACATAGTAACTGTCTATGTGTTCTCTTCAAATATACATTTTTCTTCATTTATACATTTCTGTCAGTTCTACTGCCAGAATGCAAGGGAAACCAAATTTCCTTTGCTTCGTGCCATGCACCTAGCTAATAAATGCTCCAATTATCCACACAAAAACTTATTCAAGCTATGGGTTCTATTTGCCATGTGTAGATCTATGTAGAAATGATTCCTTTTTTTTTTTTTCCAGTACCGGGAATCAAACTCAAGACCTTGCACTCTGCAGGCAGATGCTGCGTCTCTGAGCTAAATCCCCAGCCCCAGAAATGATTCCTAAGAGTAGATTCCAGCTATGAGGAGCAGGGTACATATCTGTTCCAATAATTTTTTCTGATGGTGTTTATGAATTTACAACATACAAGTATGAAGTAGTTTGGAGTGTTTGTTGATATTTCCGTCCTGAATCAGCATAGTTCTCTAAGCAAATTAATTGGAACTGGTAGGCATTTATATATACTGCACATGTATAAATGCAGCAAGACTATACTCAGAAACCTCCAAGATCTGTCTAAATATCATTGATAATAAGTGATTATTTCTTAAAATCCCCCAAACATCTATGTTCTATTTGTTTTACCTTTTGTAGTTTACTGAAATCGTGTAATGAATTTTTTTGTACTGAGAATCGAACTTAGAACATTGCACTTGCCAGGCAGGTGCTGTGCCACTGAGGTATATCCCTGGCCCTTTTTTAAATGTTTTCCTTCATTGCTTTTTTACTTTTAGAAAATAGGTATAACTAATTAATTTTAAAGTTGGTCCTCATTTTCACACACTTATCCCATACTTAACCTCATCAAAAAAGGCATCACTGTGAAACATAAAAGCATCTACACAGCAAAGAAATACTCAATAGAATGAAGAGACAACTGATAGCATAGGAAAATTTATTTGCTAACCTTATATGTGATAAAGGGTTAATCTCCAAAGTATATAAGGAGGTGAGATAACACAGTAACAAGAAAAATAACCTAAATAAGAAATGAGCAAAAGAATTGGTTGGACATTTCTCAAGTGATATTCAAATGTCCAATATATAAAAAATGCTCAACATCACAAATTATTAGAGAAAGGCAAATTAAAACCACAGTGAGGTAGTACTTCACACCTGTTAGAATGGCTACATAAAGAGATGAAAAATAGGTATTGCCAAGGATTCTGACAAAAGGGAAATTTTATACACTGTTGGTGGGAATGTAAATTAGTATATCCATTACTGAAAAACTACACAGAACAACCACTGGCATTCCATACAGAAGTTTTCCAATTAAAAACAGAACTACCTTGTAATTCAGTAATCCTTTTACTGAGTATATTTCCAAAAGTTATGTAATCAGTAAGTGAAAGAGATATCTGCATTTCCATGTTGTAGCATCAGTCACAATAACCAAGCCACAGGTAAATGGATAAAGAAGAGTCTGTGATTGCTCTTTGTGTGGCCTGGGTCTGGCACCTTCACACATCCTGAACTGACTAAGAAGCAGAACCAGGCAGGCTGCAACCAGCTCCCTCCACGGTTCCAAGCTGAAAGTCACAGAGAGAGCCAGGTATTTCCCATCTACTTCCTGGGGGCAGAGTGGGTGACTCAGGACCCCACCACCATTACAGTCTGACTCTCTGCCCTCCCAGCACCCACAGCAGACAGGAATTCCTCACTCAGAAGCCCTGGGGACTGCTCTCACTGGAGTTCATGTGTGGGCCCTCCCTGCATGGGCCCTGCCCCAAGTGAGCAAGTGCTTCAAGAGCTGCTGGTCCCGTGGTTTGAATCCATGCTTTGTTTGTATCTGGACCCCTGGGGGGGATCACAAGCATGGGCAGTCAGTGATTGCTGTTGGTCCAGCCCACATCTGGTTCCTGTATGTGTCCTGAACTGACTGGAGACACTGAATCAGGTGGTTCACAAACTGACAAACCTGCAGTTCATGTCTGGGTTTTTCCTGTACCCTGAACTGACTGGGGACATAGGTCCACTGGACCAAGATTGTCACACCAGTGCAAACCAAGTCTGGGCCATGCACATGCCCTGAACTGCAAGGGGACACTGTATCAGATGGTCTGCCATCAGCTGACACCAATGCCTGTGTCTGAGACCTGGGATAACTAGATACAAATCAACAACTGCCGGAAAACCCAAACTAAGTAGTGCTTCTCAGCAGACACTGAGGGGAAACCTGACCAATAGGAAAACTAGGGACACCAGCAGCTTTTGCTGTGCACACTGAAGAGGGAAACTGAGTTTTCTGCATCTGGTATCAAACATGACAAGTTGAAGGGCTAAAACAAAATCCCAGAACTCCACCCCACTCAGAACAACTCCAGGAGTTATCGACATAGGAGAAC
>NW_004955534.1:2255768-2326874 GCF_000276665.1 Chinchilla lanigera | reverse complement strand
TACCGGGAATTGAACTCATGACCTTGTGCTTGCCAGGCAGGCGCTGTGCCACTGAGCTAAATCCCCAGCACCTCTCTTTTTATTTTTAAAATAAAAAAAAGAAAATGTGGTGCATATGCACAATGGAATACTATTCAACCATCAAAAGCAAGAAATCCTACGATTTGTGGCAATATAAATAAAAGATGAACTTGAAGGTTATTTTGATAAGCTAAATAAGCCACACACAGAAAGATAAATACTGAATAATATCTCTTATTTGTAAAATCTAATAAAGTAGAAATGAGAGAAGTACAAAGTACAAAGGTAGTTATCACTGGGAGCTGGTTTGAGGAACTAGGGAAGTAAAAGACGTTGGTGAAAGAATACAAAATATATATACAGATTATATTGCACAACAAAAATATCTATAGTTTTTGCAAGTTAGAAATAATATAAATAAAATGTTCAGAAAGCAATCTAAATAGATACAATTAATAGTATAAAGATATAAAACATCCAAATAAGTTAACAGATTTATCTCAATTGCAACAGAAATATTAGTAGAAATTATTTCATCATTACACGAAGAAATTCTAGCATTCGTTGAAAGATGGAACAAGTAAAAATAACTAAGATTTTTTAGAAGATGAGCACTGATAATGAAGTTGTCCTACCAAACTTAAAATGGGTTGTAAACTAAAAATACTTTGATAGTCTGCTGTATAGCTCTAGAATGAGAACTGACAGTCAAATTAATGAAACATGTGAGGGAACACAAAAATCTAGTCTATTTTGTACTATATGTCAAACTCTTTGTGAATGTATGGTCATGTGAATTCATATAGGAAATGAACAAATAACATTCACTGCAAAGAATAAAGGCAGATCTTTATCTCAAGAGTCACACTTTTAGATCTAAGTTGATGGTGCAATCAATTTTAAGTAGATATCGCTGTTAACAATTGAGTATGTATCCTTCTAGTCATTTTTCTTGAACCTGTCTTACAAAGCCACACATACACACGTATGTGCACACATTCACACATTAACTCTACACAAGCATTCTTACTCTACTTTTTGATTTTCTATGATTCTTGCCCATTCTGGTTCTGTAATATGATTTCCATTCAGTTTTTTGCATCATTTAAGGAACAAAACCTTATACTAGCGTACATTTCAGAGTGGTCAATCCAGAAATCAGTGATGACCAATATTAGAGATTCAGTGTAAGACATGTGTGTGAGAGAGAGTGAGGGAAAAGAGAGAGGGAGAGAAGGAGAAGGAAGAGGAGAAAAGAAGAAGCGGGAGGAGCATAGAAGTAGACAGACAGGCCAACTTAGCAGGTAAGAAATACAGAGGTGAGAAAAGTAGTTAAATCTACCTAACTGTTTTGGTTCTAAAGCTGGAGAGGCTTCTTGTGACATCTTTTTAAAAAATAACAAAACTGAAAAAATAAAATATAACAAAAATAACAAAGCTGCATCAACAGATTAATCTAAATCTCCATCTTAAACTATCTAATCAGGAACTTGGAAGGTTCTTAACTTAGGACACCATTTGAAAAATAATAAAAGAACATCACAGATATTAATCAAAATGTCAAAGTAGCTTTAGCTATTAAATCAGGAACATTGATTTACTTATTCAGTGTAGTTAAACATCTACCATGTGCTAGAAGACACAATGCTTGGAATTGCTGATAGAAGCAGAAAATGGAGTCTAATTACTAGATCTAAGTACAAAATGCATTATAAGCACAGTTTTCACTGAATAATCACTCTCTTTTCACTTAGAGGATGACATCCTCTAGCCATAACTGTCCACAGGCATCCCAGACTCATATTCTTCAAAACTGTCAAGGTCATGAAAACCAGTCTAGGAAATTTTCACGTATCAGGTCAGAGTAAATAATCAGAAAAACTCAGAGCAATATTGTACCTTTTGGAGCTTTCAATGATACAGACAGCCCACTACATACAACTCGCATTCCACAGGTTTGCCACCACTGCAATATAATATCCTCTACTACCTCCTGGAACAGAAATCTTAATGCTACTATATAATAGTGTATGGGTACTGCACTATATTGATGGTGTAAGGGTACTGTACCAAGGGTACTTCTACTCTAATGGCATAAGGGTACTGCACCACTGTTAGTTTTAATTTAGACATTAATATTAATGCCTAAATGTGGGGAAGCTGGGTGAAGGGTATAGTATTAGCTTTTCATCACTATAACAAAATAGTGATAGGTTACTTATGAAGAAAAGAGCTATACTGAGCTGATAGTTTTGAAAGGGATATGGTGCCTGAGTCAGCTTTGTTCTGCTGAGGGTCCCTTTGATGGAATCACATCCATGCAGATGGCAACAGTGGGCCCATGCACAGGAACAAGTGATCATATTTCCACATAGGAACAGAGAGAGACTGAGAGGGGCTAATTAAGACATTCATATCAATTCTCTTGAGAGAACTAACCAGAATCCCCAAAGATAGACCTTCATTCCTTTGGCTGGCACTCCTCCATTGATTTAACATCCTCTCTCTATGCCCAGCTTCCCAAAGGTCCACATCATCTCCTAACACTGCCACCTTGGGGAGCACACTTGCCAACACACGAAACTTTGGAAGTATTCCCTTCAAACATAGCCAAATCGGAGCACATATTGAAAAACTGTCTGTATCATTTCTGTAACTTTTCAGTGATTCTAAAAAGAGGTTTATTTAAAAAATAACCAGGTCAATATGGGTAAGGTCAAGGAGGAAGAAGAATAGAGATTTAATACATTTTAGTGTTTGTTGTGTGCCAGATATTGTGCTAATTGTTTTATGTGAATAATTCTAATTATCTCCAAATCAATCCAAAAGATATATCTGATCATGACCTCAATTTTACCCATAAGGCTGCTGAAAACTTATGAGGTGAAATAACTTGTCTGAGGACACATCAGCAAGAAATTGCAGAGACAAAATTTGAAGCCTGACATTAAGGCAAAACCTAAATCTAGAATCCAAACCATTACATGATACTGCTCCCACAGAGTTTTGCTTTTATTCATGAGATTCAAGACTGAGTCCTTCAGATGGGGCAACATGTCCAATGAGTACTATCTTGCGAGAAGCATTTACATTTTGTAGGTAGCATTTCGAATGTATACCAGAGTTACTACATTAACGGTGGCTGTGCTTTTATTTCTTATTTTGTGTAATTATTGATATTAGCTTTCAGTTACTACTGCTGTTTTCCATATGTACTTTCAAATCTCTTTCCCCACTGAGTGAAAACCTGTCTTCCAGTCTCACTAGAATGTTTCAGTTTGTTGATCTTCGTACTTAAAACACTATTAGTACATAGAAACAGCTGACTACTGTAACAAGTGAGATGGGTTACAGACAATTGCCCTTGCTTCTTGTCTTCATCTGTGCACAAGGGTCCCGAAGATATTTTCTATAGGACATGTACCCATAAATTTAACACTTAGAATTTTTCAAATCTCTTTCCCCACTGAGTGAAAACCTGTCTTCCAGTCTCACTAGAATGTTTCAGTTTGTTGATCTTTGTACTTAAAACACTATTAGTACATGGAAACAGCTGACTACTGTAACAAGTGAGATGGGTTACAGACAATTGCCCTTGCTTCTTGTCTTCATCTGTGCACAAGGGTCCCGAAGATATTTTCTATAGGACATGTACCCATAAATTTAACACTTAGATTTTTTAATTGTTTTAAGTCTCATCTACGGTATTTAGGTTATTGAATTCATTAACGATATCGTTCTGACGTGGCTCACCACCTTGGAAATGTTGAGCAGTCATAGCTCATCTTTCTCAATGTTCTTTCTTGGAACTCCAGTATAAAGGTTTGCTAGTTTTTGCTATCAGTGTGAATTAACTTGTGGTTTCAAAAAGAAAGGAGGATATTCTGGGCAATAGGTTTCTATTTTAGGAAATCTTATCTTAGGAAACATAGATCCCAATCTCTAAAGTCTTTTGGTACTTTTCCTTTGAAATTATTTCTTTTCTCCTCTGGGTGTAAGTTACAGACCAAAAATAGATGCCTGATTATATATACACTGAAACTCAAAATCTAACCACTTTTTTTCAACATTTGAAAGCTATTTGGGTGACACTTTCCTCATTCAGTCAAGGAAGAGTCTGTAGTCTACATGGGTGAATGAGGAGGAAATCCTAGCTCAGCCAACCAATATATTTACCCTAACCCCCAAAAGCATTTTTTTATCCAACAAAAGGAAAGGAACACCACTTCAAGGGGAGGGGATTTTTATGAGAAAAAAAGTACAAGATACTCATCCAGTTGATATCTTTATTTGCTTTGGTATTTAGAATATTAGTCATACCATTAAGGTCCGAAGGTATATTTGGATTAAAATGTATGACTAACTCTGTGAGTCTGAATAAGTCATTTCTTTCAAAATTCTGGTTTCCAGATCTGTAAATTGAAGATGTTAGAGTACAGATCTCTAAAGGTTATGCTAGCTCTGACATAATAGCTCAACCATGGGGAATACAGATTCAGAATTCAGTTCAAATAATGATCAAGGGCTGGGGATTTAGCTCAGTGGCACAGCGCTTGCCTGGCAAGCATGATGTTGTGAGTTCAGTTCTCAGTACCGGAAAAAAAAAAATCAAATAATGATCAATAGGCTGGGAGTGGTGGCACATGCCTATAATCCCAGCACTTTGGAGGGTGAGGCAGGAGGACAACCTGGCAGGAGGCCAGCCTGGGCTACATGGTGATTTCAAGATCAGTCTGAACTACATAACAAGTCCCTGTCTCAATAAATAAATAAATAAATAAATAAATAAATAAATAAAAATTTAAAGGTTGGTCAAAATCTTGACAATTCACCTTGTCTTCAATCTCCTAAAGCTAGTTTAGCATGACACAGACCCTAATTAGTATGCAAAAAGTATAGGAAGTAAAACCACTTGCTACATAAATTAAATCAGTATTTTTGCCTCCTGATACTTCCAATCAGCTGCAATACTGTATTTTGAGTCTTATGAATTCTTTCCCTCATTCCCACTTCCATATCTTTGTCCATACTATTATCTTATCTGAATTCTCTCTACTACTTACCCAAATTACACTTCTCCTTCAAAGTACGGACCAACAGTTTGCTGAATTGAGATTTTACTGATTTCTCCCAACCTAACATCTTTCCCTCCTTTGATTTCCAATAACACTGCGTGGAGATGTCTGTACATCTTAAGTATAATTTCTATTTAACATGTGCTCTAAATGTTTGTCATATCTTTTATAAAGGTCTTTCTGGTTGCAACCCAAAGCATCTTTGGAGCAAAACAAAAATTCTAATTAACTGTAAGTACCCTTCATACTTATTAAGAAAAAGGATCACAAAGGTTTGTCTTAATTTATTCCTAGAAAAAATGTTAAAAGAAAATGTAACTCAAAAGAAGTCAGAGCTCTGACTATGAAAATTTCAATATATGTATTAGAAGTTTTATGATGTTTTCTGGCATTTGTCATCACAATATTAATAGTAATAATGTTAATATTAGTACCATTAGAGAACAAAGAGCTAGATTGTCTGCAGCAGAAATAAGAGTTTCAGCAGAAATAAGAGTTTCAGCAAAAAGCTTTAGGAAAAGATATAGACATCATTTTACTGCAAAGTGAAAGCTAGAGATATAGGGTAATGGTTTTTCTGCTCAAACTCAGTGTCTTAGTTACTTTATTCTATTTGCTGAGACAAAATACCGGATGCCCAAAATTGAGGAAGGAAAAGTTTATTTAGCTCACAGTTTATGGAGGTTTCAGTCCATAGTCAGCTGGCTCCAGGGTGGCATGGCACAGAGGCAACAGGTCAAAGCAGCAGAAGACAGCAATAGCAAAAAGTGCAAAAAAGGAGGGAGCAAGCCCCTTTTCCTCCCTTATATTGTAGGTGGGCTCTCCACCCACACCCACACCATCTCTGTGCCCTCCTCTTCCACAAGCTGAGAATGTTTACAAAGTAAGGGCTCTGGCCCCCTGCTGAATCACTTAGTTGAACTTTAAAATTTGTCAGGTTGAAACAATGAACAACACCCTAGATTAGTAAGGGCATGTCCTTTTCACCCCAGGATGTAGAACTGCTGAGTTACTTAGTTAAGTCCTAGACTTCAAGTTGACACATTGTATCAACCATAACACTCAGAAACAAACAGTAAAGTTTTTGCTTAATATAAACTAAAACAAAGGGCTTGTTGTGATCCACTTCAAGAGTTTAAATCTTTGTCAAATAGTGACTGAGAACTGCACATTGATTTTTTAACTTGCTTAATCACTCTTAAAGCTACAATTAAGTCTCTCAAATCAAACATTAAATCAATATTTATTGAGAAGTATCACCTGCATGCCATTGTGATAGACGTATAGGGCACACAGTAGAAAGGAAGCACTCAGGAATGAGTTTAACATTGGATGAAAGGAAAGAAGGGAGGAAAGGAAGAACAGAGGAAGAAAGGAAATACGACTTATGGGAGAAAATCTTAATCCTTGACTTTCATCTCACTCATCACATTCAATTTTTTAAACATCTATGCTCTCCTTTTCATAATTTTCTTCCTGAGCACGTTTTCCTTCCATCCAAACTTTTGTATATAACTGTCAACATGATTTTAAACTAGCACACCCTGTGATCCAGCCACATAAAATTATTTGTGGCAGAATCACATTTCTCTGGACTTTCTCAGGCTGTTTCTTTTCTCCATACTACCCTTTAAGAGTTACCTCAATATCACATCTTAAATGAAATGATTTTTCTGACACATGTGATCAAAAATAGTCCTTCCTTTGTGATCCCATAGCAACTAGCAGATAACTGGATTAATGCTTAGCACGGTGTATGAGAATTGTTTGTTGATATTCTGTCTCTCCACACAATTGTGAAAGCTAAAGTTCAGTAGCAAGAAACAAAAACTATGAAAGTAATTTTAAGAAGAAAGAAATATCACACAAGGAATGAAGTACTTATGATCACTGAAAGAGATGCTAGAATAAACTTCAGGCTGGGCCTCTTGGAAATACTCCAGATCAGCACATCCATCAGGCCCCCCAGAGAACCTTTGCCATAATTAAAAATGGTAAGTATCAAGAGGCCACCACTGAAAGCACTGAGCTATAGGACACCCTAATGCATAGTTAATACAGGGAGTATACATAGCTACTATCATATTGCCTTTAGACACCCACAAAGTGATTGATTAAAACCAGAAAGATGCATCAGAAATGCCCTCAATCTCTACAGCTGTGCTAGAGGGCAGTGACAGCTAGGCCAGTGGGATGGCCACTATTTAGTTACTGTTTCTAAATCCCATGTGAGTGCATTTATTTGGTGGATTATAGCCAGAAGCTAAGCTATAAGAGACCCTGTGAGATATAGAGTTTCAACTTTCCAAACAACAACACAGAAAAGCACACCGGAAGGAAATCGTGGCAGATACTGAGTGGTAATGTATCTTCATATATACTGTGTATCTTTAGCACCTGGAAATAGTTCCAGGGCCATAGAATGTATTTAATACGTACTTGGTATATTCATGAATTCTAAATACAAAATTATAATGAAGGTTTTTGGCATTTTTTAAGTTGTCCTTGTTTGCTGCTTTCACTCTTCTTCTACTTGCAAAAAGTGCCCAAGGCCCGATCCCTTACTTTTCTACTGTAAGTTCATACTTAGGGTAATAGTATCCAGCCATGCATCTCAGTACCTTTCCTTGAGTGATACAGGAGACGACCTACATGTTTACTCACTTGTTATGATGAATGGCAAGGTGTGTCCATGTATGCAAAAATGGGCTTTTTACTCACCTTATGCCCCATCTAACTGGTTTTTCATATACTTTCCTGAGGATCACAGAAGGTCCAATAGACCCACACCATTGCATGTTTTGTCAAAAAAATTTTTTCTTTCGATTTTTCTGGCAGAAGTAGTCTGATTCAGTACAAAGGCACACGAAAAACCAAATTTGCAAGTCTTGGAGGAGATCAAAAGTGAATCATTAGATTACTCATGCATGGATAATCCATTATGCTAAAATACATGCTTTCATAACAGAAAAATGGTGTGGGTGGATGACTTTCATGACAATGATGATGATGGCTTTGACTTTGGCCCTGTGAGCCAAAGTTCTTGTGACAGTGAAATGGAATAAGAATCAACTGATATAGACACAGGGAAAGCAGATGTCCTTGATTCAGATGAGGATGAAAACAACATGAGGACATATTTGACTAGCCAAAATGTTGCAAAATGGCCACACAACCAAGGATCCAGTGTTAGAACGAGGTTTCAAAATACAGTGAGGGTCTTAGCAGGGGTGAAAGGTATTGGACGTAAAGCCACAACTGTCATTCAATGTTAGAAACTGTAACAGACAAAATGCCATAAGATGCTGTGAAAAATGCAAAGGCTGAAATGCAAGTAAAATGTTCTGTATGCTCCAAGAGCATATTTTTAAAATGTATTTATTATGATGCCTCACTAGGTGAACTGAAATCATTCATAGGTCTGCTATCCTTAACAGGGAGTTCTCATGGGGATCGCAAGATTGTAAAAGACCTGTTGAAAAGCAATGGATCAAAATACAGCATATAATTTATGCCCTCGTATATGCAAAGACTTTTTATGTTTTCAGTTTAGACATTTATCCTGGATCTCAGCCCTCAGGTCCTTATTTGTATAGTGAAGAAACCAAATAATGCTGTGAACGGACTTGTTGCTCCCATGTCCCAAACTAATCCTAAAGAATGTGGCATTCGACAATTGGTTCACCAGTTTCCAGTTGATGTTACACTTGCTAACAGAGCACAAGTTGATCAGTGCAGGAACAAATCATATATTTCAAATAAAATGTTGCAGTTTCAAAACAATATACAATCTTCAAATTTTCAAAACAATATGTTACAATCTTCAAATTTTCAGAAAAGTAATATTGGCCTCATATATGGCAAAGAAAAGCGAACTGGTACTTCTGATGTCAATATTTCACCATGATGGAAATATTGATAGGGAAACCTTGATGAAAGGGAAGCCTGTGATGGAAACTTTCTACAACAAAATCTAAGGTGGAGTAGATGCTGTTGATGAGTTATGCACCAACTATTATATCACTTGAAACACAAAGCATTGGCCAAAGGTTGTTTTTTCCTTGGCCCTAAACATGTGTGGCATAGTTTGATAGTATACAAAGAAAATAACAAGTGCAAAATATCACAGAGAAATTTTCTTAGAGGATTGGGACTGAAGTTCATAAAAGATCATTTACAGAAGAGAAAAAACAAAATGTTTCTGCCCAGGGAAAAAAATTGCCCTGTGTAAAAAAATTGTGGAGCACACCAGTGGGCTGATAGGTGAAAAGGCAGATGCAGCATCATAAAGACCTACTATGACAATAGAAAAATGACAAAAGATGCCAATTGTACCTAGTAAGATAGTACAGGAAAAAAAACACATGTGCTATCAGTGTAAGTGATACTTGTGTATGGAACATGCAGTTGTCATGTGTGAAGACTGCCTGGGTGTGACAGTTAAAGCAAAGATTTCTTTGGTTGATTTTTGTTTTAGTTTTCATTGTAGTTCATATAAGAATCTATTTCTGATGTTATCTTTTAGGCTTCCTAAGCAAGTAAACAGCTGCTGTGAAAATGCTGGTGTTTATTCTAGACACTAATTACATATTTGATATTGTATTTTATGTTACTGATATCTTATTGCCTTGATAAGTGCATGTTGTACAATATAGTAGGAAGCTCCTGAAGAAATAGAGAAGCGATAAGACTGCCACATAGGAAAGGAAAGCTAAGCACATGTGCTGTCAGTATAAGAGATGTGTACATGGAACATGTAGTTGTCATGTGTGAAGACTGCCTTGGATGTGACAATTGAAGCAAAGCTCATTTTCATGGTAGAGTTCTATTGGTATTTTTACTGCAGTTCATATAGGAATTTATTTCTGATGTTATCTTTTAGATTTTGTAAGCAAATACACAACTGATTCAAAAATGTTGATGTTTACTCTAAACACACAATATATATGAAGAATTTAATACTTCATGTTTTTGCTATTTTATGTTCCTGTTAACTACACACTGTATAATATAATCAGAACCTGCTGACAAAGCAGCAAGACCACTAAGATATCAAGAATGTCCTACAACAAGGCCAGGAAAGAGAAAACACACGTGCTGTCAGTGTAAGCAATATGTGTGCATGGAATATGCTGTTGTCATGTGTGCAGATTTGCTTAGGTGTGATAACTGAAGATTATTATTTTTGTTAAGTGCTATTGGTATTTTTATTGTAGTTTATATAAGAATTTATTCATGTTGTTCTTTATTAGACTTCATACTCCAAAAATCAGTCAATGTTGAAAATTTTTTATAAACTCAATAAATGTTAAAAATTCAATACTTTATTGTTGTGATTTTGTTTTACTGTAAAGTACTCATTGTTTAATATAATAAAACTAATAAAATTATAATTACACAATTCATCAGTAGAAATATTCTAAAGAATGGATATGTGTCTGGGAGACCTATATTTCTGCGCCTTTGTGAAAAAATTGTTGTCATTCTCCCCTTAAAGGGATATTTACTTTAATCAGTATTTTAAAGATAAAATGTGGAATAACCTAAGTATAAAACAAGAGATTATGATAGAATAAATACAGTCATGAAAATGATTATGTAGATATTTCTGTTGACATGGAAAGCTGTTGGTGATTTATGTAGGAAAATGGGTTAAAATCATATGCCTATATTACACAACAGAAAACAAATTCTAAGTGAATTAAAGATGTGTATTAAAGCAAACCTTTATAACTGTTAATAAAGAAGAATAATCTAAGAATAGGGAAAAGGTTTTTCTTTAACAAATGAAAACCATAACAACACAAAACATAATGGGAACTGTTAAATCTAATTCCATTAAAAGATGAAATTTCCATACAATGAAATGATTACATTCATTATATAAGCCATATACATAAAGAAATGATTGGTATTCAGTTATATAATTAAATAATCATTAGAAAAACACCAAAATTTCAATAAAACTGGTAAAGAGATATTAATAGGGAAACTATAGATTTATAAAAATGACTGTTCTCATTTAAAAAGTGGCTCAACTTTACTTGTAATCAGGGAAATGCACATTAAAATTAGAAAGAAAAAATATTAGACAGTAGACTAGCAAAATTGTCTGACATTGTCAAGTGTTGACAAAAAATATAAAGCCATAAGAAATCATGAGTATGGGAAAATTACATTTTGTGCAACCATACTACACAATGATTTGGTGGTTTATCTAAAGTTAAGCATGTATACCCGTACCTAGGAACTTCCTGTCTAGGTCAGGGGTCACAAAACATTTCTATGAAAGGCCAGATAGTAAATATTTTGAAAATGCATGAGGTCTCTGCTACAGATGTTCAACTCTATCGCTGTGGCATGAAAGTAGACATTGAAAGTAAAAGAAGACTTTTTGTTTTATTTATTTTAAAAATAAAAGAACAGAAACATATTAAGAGACACACAGACATTTACAAAATAACACTAAAACAGTATAAGCAATACAGAATTTCAGACAAGGTGATAGGAAATTAATGATGGTTCTTGGACTACATATTGATATCTTCAAATTGGTTACTCAGATAAACAAATATATTGATAATACATAAAAATAGGTGTGTGATGATGTTCCAATAAAACTTTATTTACAAAAACTGGCAATTATTCAGATTTAGCCAGCTTCATGATACTTGATGTACAAACGGTATCATAGGAAAGAGGCAAACTACTCAGTACAGAAATATTATAATACGTTTAACTTCTGTGAACTCAATATTTGCAGCTTCCACAAGAGTGAAAACATGCAGCACTGTATTTGTCTTTCTGCACCTGATTTACTCCATTTAACGTAATGTCTTCCAATTCCATCCATGTTGCCACAAATGATAGGATTTCTTTATTTTTATGGCTGAATGGTATTTCATTGAGTATATATATATATTCATTTTCATTGCCCATTCATTTCTCAAAGGATTACTGTATACCTCAGCTGATTCCATGTCTTAGCTATTGTTAATAATGCTATAATAAATGTGGGAATATAGGTACCTCTATGACATTATGATTTCATTCCTTTGGAAAAATACTCAATGGAAGTGCTGGATCATATAGCAGGCGTTTGGGGTCTTTTTTGAGGAATGTCCACACTATCTGTCATAATGACTACTAATTTATACATCCATCAGTAGTCAGTAAGAGTTTTTTTTTTCTCCACATCCTTGCTAGTATTAATTTTTTGTTTGTTTGTTTGTTTGGTTTAGGATTTTTACACTTTGGATAAAAGCCATTCCAATGGGGGTCAAGTGATGCCTCACTGTGGTTTGATTTGCATTTTCCCAATGATTAGTGATGTTGAGCAATTTTTCATACACTAGTTTGCCATTTGTCTGTCTTCTTTTGAGAACCATCTATCTAGATCATCTACCCAGTTTTTAATCAAATTATAAAAATGAAAGATTACATATGATACAACAGGAATGTTATGAACTATATACCAACAAATATAAAAACCTACAAGAACTGGCAAGATTCATAGACACACAGTACTATGACTGAGTCATAGAAAAATATAAAACCTGAATGAATCAAAACTAAGATTGAGTCAGTAATTTTAAAAAAGACCGAGACCAATGGTTTCACTGTTGAATTCTACAAAACATTTATGGAAGAAGTAATACTATTTGAAAAATTTAAAGGGAGGGAATTCTTCCAAACTCAATCTAAAATGCCAACATTATTCTGATACCAAATTCAGACAAGGACACAATAAAAAAGAAATTACATGTCAAAATCCCTGATGAACACAGGTGCAAATGTTCTCAACAAAATACTGTATTTTTTAAAAGTATTGGAGAATACACACCAAAAATTCTTACACTGGTACTTTTGTGATGGTGGGCTCATGGATGCTTTTTGTTCATTGTTTCTTATATTTCCTAATTCTTAACAAATAACATGTGTTCATATAATTTTAAACCATGTATTGATTCATTGTGGAATATTTAGAAAGCATATAGAAAAAACAAAAAAATCACCTACAATCTCACTATCTTCCTAAAGGATAACTCTTTCTTTTATATTGTTTTTTCTATTATATTTTTGTTTCTTATCTATCTTGTCATACTTAAAATTGTGCCAAATATATACTATTATTACCAACGTTTATTCAGTTTTTTTTTTTTTTTTTTTTTTTTTGGTTTTTCTCCGGTACCGGGAACCGAACTCACGACGTTGCGCTTGCCAGGCAGGCGCTTTGCCGCTGAGCTAAATCCCCAGCCCAAATTCAGTTATTTTAAGTACTTTCCTAAGCTACTTAATTTCTATAGGCATTATTTCTATAACTGTGTGTTATTTGTATAAGTTTATAAATTAACAACTTTAAATTTCTTTTCTAGAAATTCTAGAATATATTTATCTACCAAATTCATAGTGTAAGTCTCAAATTTCAGAGCTTTTATATTTTGCCTGATGGCACTGTTTTTTTTTTTTTTTTTTTTTTTTTTGTCAATTCTATTCTTCCTAACATTGCACAGTTGCTAAAATTTCCTCTTTGGGTAGGAAAAAAGTGAACTTATTACACTGTCTTTTAGACAGAATGAGCTTAACACTTTGGGCTCTCATGATCCTCTGGTAAAATAGGCTACTACTGGAGAGATTTGTGTGTGTGTGCCCTTGGCTGAAGCTGATGATTGTAATTATGTTGATCTGGTACATATCATAAGGTTGTGGTTTCCTTCGGAGATAGTGAACATAGTTTGCAAACCTTTCAACCACGTGCAAAAATAGGTGACATTTGAAAATATGATTTTATGGTATAATCACCCAGAAACTCATCAGTGCTCAAGGGCACCTTGACATTTTATTACTGTGGAACTCATCATCTACTACCTTAAAATATGTCATGTGGTGGATCCAAATTTAGTAGCTATATCACTCCTAAGATGTTATTTTAAAAGGTTATTGATGTCTTTCTGTGAAATAATAAAGTGATAAATATAAACAAGACACTTTCAAACTGCTACTTTATTTATTCAGTTGTTGTTGTCTTTCACAATACATATCTTAGGTCACTTAGTTCACTTTCTTAAACCAGGTACAAATAATCTCTGCCTTTTTAAATCATGAAGTACAAAGTAGCTAGAAAATATTGAAGTAGTTGAAGATTTTATTTCTAATACATCAGTCTTCAACATCCATGATTGGTAAATGAGCCAAAGGTAAGCACTTCACTTTTATTATAACCATCTCTTCACCACCTCTTCCCCACCTTCCAGATGTTTTCTAACTTATAGCTCTCCCAATATATGGATACATTTTCTTATTGATATCACAAATATCTGGGAGTATACTGTGAATTTTAACTGCTCCAGATACTGACCCTACCAATTTATCTAGTGGATCTACGACTTCCATAAGAGAAAGAACTATACCTTCCTCATCTTTGTCATCCAAGTAAGTCAGCAGAATGTGCCTATGACACACAGTAGAAAACAATAAAATTTGTTAATTGCCTTGCAAATACTCAGTGACAAGTGTCTCGTGTCATTACCTAACACAGTAAGTGTTGAGCTAAGGAGCAGAATTGTGTGTGTGTGTGTGTGTGTGTGTGTGTGTGTAAGAGAGAGACAGAGAGAGAGAGAGAGACAGACAGGCAGACACACAGACACACAAGTAGACAGAGACAGACAAGACACAAAAAGTTACAGAGAGAGACAGAAAGGGGAGCTGTATTATAGTGATACACATTTAGCTATACACCCATCAATGGACGAATCTTCTGATGAATGTAATATCCAGTGATACAATCACCTCCCAAAAGCTCCACTTATGAGTGCGTGAGTCTTTGAAGAAACATCTAGAATTAAACCATAACAATCTATATTATTTGAAATGTGTGAGTTTATCTTTTCACCTAATTGATGAGGATTTTAACTGCTTTCCCTACTTTTGGCTCTGGGAAAGGTCAATCTTCACTGGAATGGGTAAGCCAGATGGTGCAGAAGAGATGTTGGTAAAGATGGAAGCAATATTCCTAAGTGATTATCGCAACAGAGAGGGACAGCTAGAAGTAGAACTAATGAAGAACATTTTTGTCAAGGAAAATTTTTGATGAAGAGACCAGGAACAAAAGAAGAAATAAATTAAAATGTAGGAGTAGGAATGAATGCAATGGGATGAGCTTGAAAGACGAAACGGATATCAGAGATGAATTGAGGTTGCCTCTGGCACACTATACTGTATTTTTTTTTTTAGAAATGGAAATGCAATAATTTGTTCTTAAATATAAATGCCAGGTTCCTAATCAAAGAAACACCACCCGTACCCTGAAATTAGATTCTTTGGATATCTTATGCTAATTCTACTGGCATGCTTTCAGAAAGTCAACAAAACTGAACCCCAGGTGTGCGTCACAAAAATACAATGATATCAGATATTCTGGTGCAATCCCTGCTACTTAGAGATCTCCCAGGGTAGTATTCATTTCTCATGTTTGTATTATAAAAATGGATTCACAAGTCCTGGGAGCCCCACTTTGTAGGTATGGAATGCGGCCAAGTAAGACTGTCTGTACTGAGACAAAAGCAAAGTCACCTTAGCTGTCCCATCTGTCTATTCTCGTGACTCCTCTAGATGGCCTGCTACACACAGACAGACACAGAGACAGAGACAGACAGAGAGAACACAGCACATATAACTTGTTCAAAAAGATTGAAAGATCTTGGCAGAAATGTAGGTTCACATTTGAAAAAGGTCTGCAAGAGGAAACCAGTCACTCCATAGTCTGTTAAAGATATGAGAGGCTAAAAAGATTACTTCATTCCACTTAAATATAAATACTCTCTTAAGATTCCCTTTGAAAAATAATTTTAACCTCATTTCAACATTATTCAAAAGGTAACCAGTGCTGTGACAGAATCTCTGCCAGCAGTTATCACCTGATGCTTTCAGCAGATGCATGAGTTTGTCAAAAACTGTTAATGATGTGAACATTTGATTAATCCAATTTAATTACATCCATGGTCTACATGGCAAACCCAAACTGCTTTTTATTAGGAAGGAAGAATCACAGTATGATTGCCAGTGATGCAAAATTAATGAGGACAACTGAAGTTTTATGGTAGAGTAGAATAGGAATCAGAAGCTATAACAGGTGTTTAGTCAAAGTAATTTCCAAACTTCAGGACGATTTTCCTTTTGCTTTTGATAAAGCAGAGCTAGAGCACTGGAAAATCAAAGAAAAAATATCATCCAGCAGAGGGAATTCAGATCACATAATTGCCCATGAGGGTTAAATATCTGCCCTGAAAGGATGTATACAAACCCCTTCCAATAAAACGATGACTTTCCCTTTGTAAGTGTTCACCTTACAAATGATTACTTATTCAACCAAAGGTGTGGAGAACAAGTAATGAGCAGCTGGGACTCCTTCTTGGGCCTAACTAATGCTGAAAACCATCAAAAGTACACACGTATTTCTTATTACACATGCATATGTTGGAGCTCTTCCCCCCATATATACCTTCCACTTAGTTTCCAGTAGAGCTACAGTACAAAGAAAGCTGCAGTCAAATATATATTCGTTAAATATGAATATCAATCACTCATCTCGATTTTTCCATGTAGCTGCATAATTCTGAAGCTCAAGAGTCATGCTTGACGTTTTGCTCTCCCTCTTTCCCAATATTTAATTGATTTTTAAATTGTATTGATGTCACCTTTTAAATATCTTTTGGCTCCATATCCACTTTTCTCCAGTTGCATCAGCAATGCCCTAGTCAGAATTATTAATTTTTCTTATCCAAACCTGTATAACCAACTGTCTAGGTGACATCTTCTAGATCTTTTAACTTTGACATCTCTATACCTGAATTGAAGGTAACAGCCCTCACCCCCACCCCCACCCCCATCCGTTCCACTTCCAGTGTTTCCTGTCTTCTTGTACGGAACCACTAACCAGCCAGAAATCTAATTGTCATTCTTGAGTCTCTCCTCTTCCATATACAAGTAAAGCCAAATTTATCTGCTAAAAGTTTTTGAATCCTTCCATTTCACTCCAGTACTAGCATAACCGTTATACTCCTTATATACTAACGTCTGAAATGTTCTCCATGATTCTAACTATCAATCCATATCGGTTTCCCAATCCCGTTATTTTTATATGCAGCAGAGAATATTTTTAACATCATATTTTCCTGTCCACTCATTATAATTAAGTCTTTACTGGCTTCCCAAGACCCTTAGGACAAACACAAAATTCCCTCACAAAGGTCGTGAGTGCTCTGGCTCCTTCTGTCTATATGCCTAGGTTTTTCTTGCACATCCTTGCTCAATTTCATTTTTATTTTTGCACTACACACTGATTATACTTATCATGAGGAGCTCGCACATGTACATGATACATCTTAATTCTTTTTTCTCTTTTTCTGACTTTTATTAGTACATGTTTGCAGTACATAATGATTACATTCACTGTAGGGAAATGGTACACGGACATAACATATTTCAAGT
Organism: Chinchilla lanigera; assembly: GCF_000276665.1. Taxonomy (NCBI): domain Eukaryota; kingdom Metazoa; phylum Chordata; class Mammalia; order Rodentia; family Chinchillidae; genus Chinchilla; species Chinchilla lanigera. The sequence continues at coordinate 2,309,289 of NW_004955534.1, read as the reverse complement.
CTTTATTTCCCTTTCCTTCTGCCACTGCCTTTTATTTTTTTTGGCATCAGATTCATTTATAGTCTGAAAACTAGTATTATTAAGCTATAAAGAAGAATGTAATCACATCATTTGCAGGAGAATAGGGGAATCATGTTAAAGGAAATTAGCTAGTCAGAGAAAGGCAAGTATTCCATGTTTTCTCCCATATGTGAAATTTTTAAAAGTGACTTGCAGGACTGTTAAGGAAGAAAAAGAGGACTGCTGAGTAGGGGAAGAGATGAGACAGTAAAAGAGGGTAGAAAGGCGGGTGGAAAGGTAGACATGATCAAAGCACGATAACATATGTAGGGAAACATCACAATAAATCTCATTCATTTGCATAATTACTATTTACATTTACATAATTATAATAAAAATAAAGAAATAAAATTATTTTTAAAAATTAAGAATGTATGAATCAAAGAAAAATTAACTCCTAGAAAATTATTGGTAGGAGGGCTGGGGATTTAGCTCAGCGGGAAAAAGCGCCTGCCTGGCAAGCACAAGGTCGTGAGTTCGGTTCCCGGCACCGGAGAAAAACCAGAAACAAAAATTATTCGTAGGAGGTGTTATTTTTGTTTTCGGCTTTGTGTTTTACATAGGGTATATAGCAATATATACTAAGGTGTTAATTCCCAGTCCTACTGAGTATCAACTTGTTAGCCCTTTGTATCCACATTTTTCCAGCTTCAGTTTTGAACAAAATGAGACCAATGGAGAATAACTATTTATATCTTTTTTACCATTAAATAACTATTCGGTAATTTTAAGGGACTTTAAACATATATAGGTATTTTATTTATCATTATAATTGTATATATGTATAGGGTACCATTTGATATTTCAGTACTTGTATACAACAAGTGTTGGTCAAATCAAGATAACTAGCATTTCCATCCCTTATCATTACACTAGGTTTGGCAACTTTAAACTCCTCTCTTCTAGTTATTCATAAAATATACGACAGTTTATTGTGAACTGTAGTTACCCCCACTGTGCTGTAGAGCACTAGAACTCATTCCTTCTATGCAAATGTGTCGGGGCTGGGTATTAGTTATCCAAATTTCCACTACCCTCTCTTTCTCTCTGCTCAGCCTGCAGTAACTACTATTCTACATTCAGAACAACTTGTTTAAAACAGATCAACTGTTTTAGTGCCCACATACAAGAGAGAACATATAGTATTTTTCTTCCTGTGTCTGAATTATTTCACTTATAATATTCCACTGTATATTAACCACATGTCCATTATCAATTCATGGACTGAGTCCGTATCTTAGCTATCATGAATCATGCCACAATACACACCAATGTACATGTATCTCTTTGCCATGCTCAATTCATTTGGGTGTATACCCAGAAGTGGGCTAGCTGAGTCTGTTTTTAATTTTTCAAGGAACTCAATACTGTTCTCTGTAATAGCTGTACTAATTTCCTTCTCCAGCAACAGTGTACAAAGATTTCTCTTTTTCCACATCCCGGCCAGCATTTGTTATTTTTTCTTTTATTGATAATAGCTATAGTGGAGTGGAGTGGAGTGGAGTGGAGTGGAGAATTTGGTACCATTGATTTGCATTTTCCTGGTGGCTAGTGATGCTGCACATTTTTCTACATGTCTGTTGGCCATTTTAACCCAAACGAGATTGAAGAAAAAATTTATTAAAACAAAAAGATGACATAAGTTCTTTCAGTAGGGCAAAGTCCTACTTCTAGTTTACATAATAATAAAAACTATAAAATACATGAACTATTAAAATTGGTTCTAAACACAAAACTTCATAAATAAACTCCTATGTAATAAAGATCACAAGGTAAGCAGCGTATGAAGATACATGCCTATAATTTCCACACTCTGGGAGCATGAGGCAGGAGAATCACAAGTTTCAGATGAGCCTTAGTGAATTTCTGAGAACTTGTCTCACAACAAAAAAGGGCGGGGAAGAGCTTGAGATGTTGCTCAGTGTGTAGTTCAATCCCTGGAAATAATAAATATAAATAAATAAATAAGTAAATAACAGAACAATTTAGTTTTCCATTCTGGTAGAAGATAGGAAACCTATGAAATCAATTAATCACGTAGATTTTCCGTGGTGACAAGAGTGTTAAAATTCTCAGCAACAACGTTTGTTTCTCTGCCAGCACAATTCTTCCTGGCATACACCAGGGATTCAGGAGGCACTGCACTTACACTGACTACAAACAGCACAAGATAAAATCAGTGTAAGAACTATTCATTCTTCCTAATGAGCCCTAACTCATGTTCCCTTAAGGAAATAATGTACCCAGATATCCTTACCTAAAACTAAAGAAATTTCTATGAGACCTGAATAATTATCCTTGTGAATTTGTAACTTTAATGGGCAAATTTACATATGACATAGATGCTCTTACAAAACCAATCCTGCAATATCTGATTAGACTCTTGCCCCCTTCCTCACACCCTTACAAAATCCCCAATCTGTCACCTGACTGTGTGAGTTCTGTCTTGGAAAATGTCCTCTATCTTCTTGACAGAGTGCTCTGATATGAATAAACTCTTCCTATTCTGGTCTTGGTAAATTCTTTTATCACATGCATCACAGGCCCTAGACATGCTACCTTACACGGCATTCTCCACTTTAGAAAATGGAGTGGAGACCAAATACTTCGGGGAGAAAAAGTCAAAGACTGAGAAATATGGAAAACCTTTAAACATATTTACAGTGTAAGACAAATGTATGTTAAGGACTCAAAAAACTAATACTCTCCTCCTCCCACCAAAAATGACCAATGACTTGCCCTAATTTCCATAGCTCTCTATTATTCCAAACATAGAATTCTTTAGGTACTATCTTTAAACCATACCACAAGGGCTCAGGCACCATTTTTTTCTAATCAGGGAGAATTGAAACACTGCATAAAGAGGTTGGCAGTTTCACATTGATGAAAACTGACTAAGGGCCCAGCTATGACTTCATGGTCTAGTGTTACTGGCCATACCCTTCCTACTTTTCTCCCCATGCAACTCTGCTAACTTCCTAGGACCGTGATCTGATTATTCTAGTTGGGAAATCCTGCAGTGTTTTTCCCTAGAAGCCCTACACCTTGGATTCTACCAGTTAATGCCAGAGTCTCACAGGCTGATCTATTTATATAGATCCTCTCCCATCCCCAACTGCCACATTTTTCTGATATCCTTTACAAAATGCCTTCTCATGACTTTCTAGATTTGCCTGTCATTTTCTGGGAAAATTGCTTCACTTCTTAGACTAGACCCTTAAGTTTGACCCTCTAAGGTCTAGTTGGTCTCAGGAACGGCCAAACCTAGCATTGGCAGCAACTAGAATAATCCACATGGTTTTGCAAGGAAGAGAGCCATGTTTAAAATACAAAGATATGGCTTATATTTTTCAGTTTTTCTTAGTATGTAAACTAGAAATTGATGTTTGCCCTCTCATCCTAATGAGAAGGTATAGGAAAACATATGCAATATAATTTTTTAAAATTATAAACAAAATATAAGGCCCAATAAAAATTTTGAGGAAAGTTTTTCAGGAATACAAAAAAAGCAAGAAAAATATTTTTAAAGAATAACAGAGGAGCCAGGGATATAGCTCAGCAGCACAACACCTTCCTGGCAAGCACATGGTCCTGAGTTGGATTGCTGGTACTAAAATAATTTTTTTTAAATAACATAGGCAAAACTATAGAAAATTTCAAAGTGTTTCCCTAGTAACTGTGGACAGAGAAGATGTATTGGGGAAAGGAGTGGCAAATTGGAACAATCACTTGCCTCAGTCCACAGAGAGATGAAAACCCAAGTCATTACTACTTTACATTAAAATGCACAAGCCAGAACTGGGTCACACAGGATCAGTAATGAAGATGTCTTAAGCCAAATTGCCAGATGCAATAGATAAATTACCACAACTAGATGAACTATAACCTAAGAATTTGGAAAAAAATCATGAGCAAAATTAGTAAATTCTTGGCCAAAATTCATTGTATTCTGTGATTAAACATGATCAAATATAACCATGACTGGTAGACTGAAAATGTGACTTGTTTTTAAAGACTCCATATGGGAATTTTAGAATTTCAGTTCTGAAAGTTTCACCACAATAGCAAAAAAGCAGAGTGAGAAACTGAAGAGAGCTCTTAGGGCAGTGGTAGTGGACATTTTAGAGAAGAGTGCCCAAACTACAACCCCAAGCCCACTTATTTATCGCAAAGTGCCAACACTGCAATTAATCATGAATACGGAGGTTTTAGTTTAGAAAAAAAATTCATACATTAATATCTTTTGTTTTGAAACAAAAACAAGACATGTCCCACAGGTTTGCCATCATTGTCCTAGGTTATGAAACATGGAAATATGTTTGTCTATATTTAGTGTAGAGCCATCCCCTGACCCAATAGAACTCTGCAAAATAATTATGAAGGAGACCACATGAATTTCAGGACATAAAGAGAACTGCCTATCGTATAAGAATGACCTCTAGAGGTACCTCTTGCACGCATGTGTTGCTTAGCAGGACTCAAGTAAGCCCAACCTCCACTTCTAGGATCTGACCACTAACTCTCTGGCACTTTATTTCTTCTGATGTGGTTAGGTCACCTGGATCCCAGTTCAGGTCAAGCATCAAAGCTGAGTGCCTTGGCAATGTTTTATGCACAATTCTCACATCACCATTTCTGCTTCCAGGGCCCCCAACACCTTAAGTATTTTACCCGAACCCTGAGAGCATTTTCTTGCCCTTAATATACATTCCAGCAGATCATTCTCCACAACACTCCCACCAAGCCAACATTATTACCACCCTTATCCCACATCCCTCCAATATACCACCACATGGACTTTGCCAAGGTTTCATCACTGTAATTTGAGCATGTTTCCTGATCCAGATAGAGGTAAGAGCAAGAAGAAAACTGTGACCAGTACATAGAGTTAAATCCTGAGTAAAAGATTTAGATAAGATGAAGTTCTTTGTTTACTTAGGAAGGTCATACAAATCCACATTCTAAAGCCTCTTTAAACACACTTCATTTTAAGAAAACTATTAGCAAAGTTTAATATTTTATTTTTATGAATATGTACTAATTATCCATTGTATTATGGTAGAGTGTGATATTTCAACACATACACAGCACATATTGATCAGATCTAGTGTCCCTTCATTCATCCTCTCTCCGCCCAACCTCACTTATGCTCCCTCCACCCCCTCCTCCACATAATGATTTACTCATTTTCTCAATAGTACAGCTAATGGATGACGTCATTTCCAGAAAAGTTGCAACACTTAAACAGAGGACTTTCTTTTAATTTTTAAAAGTAATCTAATGATTTCCAATGTTCTTGGCCCCCTAGCATCCAAAGAAAGTGAAGGCTAATAGCAAAACACTTGCTATCAAAAGGTTCACTGATGAACTAATGCTATTTCCACCAAACTCTCGGCCTTTATTTCTTGGCAAAATATCTGAAAAAGACCAAAAGATTACAGGCTCAAAAGGGAATTATAGCGCTTTAATTTTTTAAAGTGAGTTATATGGAGATTTCTCCCATGCACTTTAGATTCTTCTCCAAGATAAAGAAGCTCATTATTTAGAATCATGTTTTGTGAGTCACATCAATGATATCCTCTCTTGTTTCTTTCATCGCTTCTTATATCCCACAAGAGACCCTGAAAACCAAGTGGTTCCCATGAAGGGCTGTCCCCAGGCAAAATGATAAAGTAGACAGAATATGTTTTTTCTTTCTCCTTTACTCCCTCAGATTCCACATTCCCTCATACCATCCTCAAAACCCAAAGGGATGATGTGCTATTGATAGCATTTCAGTTCCCCAGGCATGCCGTGAAAAAGTTCAAATCCTAGTTCATTCTTATACTCTGCTTCCTTCTAAGAAAGTTCTGGCTTTTTGGAAAACATCCCAGAGGCAAAATAGGTAGAATGTAAGATTTGTGGAGATGTACAACTTTGTAACGATTGCAACTTTAGAACCCCTGCATCCCTCCACGGAGTCTATGTAGGGAAATAACATCTGTGAATTGATGCTACTAGCTAGTAGCACCAGCTCAGCTACAGCTGAATTTAAAAAGCCTCTCAACATTAGGGCTTTTAAAAAAGTGAAACACAAATTATCTTGGAAAGAAGCTACTAAAGTGAAAATGATAGTAATGAGAGCAGGAAGCAGCATAACCTAGAGTAGTGATGATGAACCTTTTAGAGACAAGTGCCTAAACTGTAACCCAAAATCCACGTATTTATTGCAAAGTGCCAATACTGCAATTAAACCTGAGTACTGAGGTTTTAGTTTAGAAAGAAAACAATTCATATATTAACATCTTTTGCCTTAAAAGTAAAATAAATAGCATGTGTGCTATAAGTTTCCCACTGCTGAGAGGTGAACAACGTAAGCCCTGGTGCCAGAAAGACTGGGTTTCATGACTTTGCCTCTTCCCTTGTAACCTAGGGTAAGTTAGACCAATTTCCCATACTTACATTTCCTCACCTATGAAGTAGAGATAATGCCTATTTAGCTCACAGGACTCTTATGAGAATTGGGAAAGTGAATGGATACCAAAAACCTGGCACTCAGGAAATGGAAATTGCATCACTTTCTAGTAGTATGATCTAGGACAAGTCAGTTAAACATGGTGCAACTGTTTTCTTATATGTAAATTGGAATAAATAATAATTACTTTGCCTGTCTTAATATTTTTATAAAACACAAATGAGGAAATCAATGGGAAATGGCTTTGTAAAGCCAAACAGAATAGACAAATTAAAGGATCATTATCAATAACTGAAATTGATAATCTGAAAATGCCAACTATTTAAGTAAATGTCAGAACATGACTGGCTTTGTGTCCTTATTCTGGGCTCCATAAATTAGGTGCAATCTGTCACCAAAGCTAGTCATAAAATCTATCCTAATTAGACCTCTTTGCTGGTCCCACCCGCCTCCAACTACGAGTTCAGCATTTGAATGACGATGTACTCTACTTGGCTTTGGCTTCTGTGCAATAAACAGCCTTATGAACTTAAGAACTTACACCTTCTAATTCTGACCTTGACATCTGAATTTTCCATACTGCATGGCTAATTTAGATCAATTAAACTTATAGAATCTGATTCTGCTTCTATCTGCATTTCCAACCTGATTCTTCCTACTTGCCATTCTTCAACTATTTCCTGCCTTCCTCAGATGCTAACTCACTGGTCTTCTCTGGGGGAATTAGGATGTGTATGTAAATTCAGTATGTGAAAGCTGCCATGTGACCTGGCAACCTTTTAGAATAAAGTTGCGCTTATTAATAGCTATGAAAATATTCCTAGATGCATTGCATAAGTGATATATGATATATGACAGGTAAGAAATGATGTATGACAAATGTTCCTAGTGTATGTATAACAAGACTGTAGGTTCATTCAGTCCTGATTAGGTAAAGAACATTTGGAATCACAGTCAAGGATGCATGTGTAAGACCTTTCTATGGACAGAATAGTTTTGACCTGTTGCCAGGGCTGAGGGTGTATAGAGAAGGCTCAATTGTAGATCTTTGGAGTCACTAGAAATGAACCCATTTATCCTTAAATGCATTTGTTTATATCAGGCAGCACAAAGCTTGAGGTGGATGTAATTAACATAGTCCTTGGCAGATAATGGACAATCAATCTATGCTTGAAAAATAAATTGATTTTATACTCAGCTTTTAAGGTCATATCTACATAAGAATTTTAAAAGGATAATTTCATTGCATGTCTAATAAGTCACATTATTCTTCTGAATTGTTTCAATAACAAACACCTTGGAAAACTATTGATATTGCACAAGAGAGATTAGGATGACCTCACAGTGTTGGGCTTTATTAATAAATCAAAACAGTATTCAAGAGTTAAAACAGAAGAATTACAGTGATTGAAAAGCTGATGGATGAGATTTTGGCCAGAAAATACATTCCTATTTTCCTAGAGGGAAATGCAAGTCATGAGAAACTCCACTTTCCCCTCGTTAACATCATGCTATTTTGAAACTGTGTGAAGTCATACATCTATGTGGGAGAGATTGAATGGCCTCAAAACTCTTTATAAAAAACAAATTTTCTTTATTTTTAAAATTCTACTGAAATGGAAGATAGACTTGTCCCATTTGAATTGTTCCCTTCAGATTAACCCCAAACTCATTTGTGTCCTCCGACAGAGTGACAACATTGTTTAGCAGAACATCTAGGCAGTAGCAGGAGGTGTGAGCCAAGGGCAGGTTTCTTACCAGAGACCAGAAATTGCCTTTTAGCTCCTTTCATGTTTATTTCTAAACCATGCCTGTTATTTTTACCCAGATACCTTACCTGCTTTCATTCATCTGTCCTTCTTTTTGATGTACTTCCTGCACTGAACATTGGGAAGATGTGGTTTAACAGATATACTACGCTATGAACTCCTACAGTAGACCCAGTACAAATCAAAACTATTAATGGTGTCCATTTCATCCATGGTTGTATTAAACTTTTTCCTTCTCTGATTAGTACTTCCTTTGTAAAATTTTGTGCATTTCTGCCCTAAATCTAGGTTTGTAAAACATCACCGGTAAGATTTTTAAAATAAAGAAAATATGCCCTCATGAAAAAAAGTTGTAATACAACTCAAAACAACATATATAAGAGGCTTTGAAAACCACAAGAGTGAATTTAAATAATGATGAGTACTTTCCACTTAAGTTCTGTTTTAAAATTGAATTTAACTAAAACATTCACTTCTAGGTACAGACAGTTAAATTATTATACAAGATTATGTACTTGTTTTTCTGAGAATAACATTTTAGAGGTGTACTTCTAGCGATGCTCTCCTCCAACCTTCTGTGTTTTAAAGAAGCAAACTGAGACCCAGAAAGACTTACCCAGATGGCACAGCTGGTTAGTGACCAAGCAAGGTATAAATATAGTGCTATCACCAATTCAAGTTTTCACTGGTGATATACTTAAACTTATGGATTCACAACCGTACCATTATGGAAAGAAATATGAAGGATTTTTGTTTGTTTGTTTTTTACACAAAAACGTCAAATTTATCCCCAAGCACAAGTGAAACAAGTAAGACACAAAGTTACAATGTAAAGATTATGTGGTGCAATCCACAGGGATCACATCAAAACATGAATTTTTAAATCTATTCTCAAACTTACCTTTCCTTTCGACATCTCTTAAGGAATAAGAGACAGTATATCAGTCAAAAAATCTTTGCCTTGGTAAACTAATCATGGGAGCAAATTTTCATGACTCTACTTGCTTAAGATTCTGAAGATGGCACAGTGAAAGACAGGAAATGCTAAATAGAAAGATCGTGTATTCTTATGCCAAAAGTGGACTTCAACTTGAGAAAATGTACTTAAGCTGAGTTGTTACAATGACATCAATTATCTTAGGGTTTCCAGTAGGAGATCTAAATGTTCTAAAAGGGAATAGAGACTGTCCAGATATCTTTTCCACCACAAAAGACAAATTATAGTTATTTCCATAATCATATCAAATTCTTATGTTTAAGTGCTCATCACCTTTCAGCTGTAAGAATAATCTAGTAGATAGCATAAATCTAAAGCACTATTACTAAATTATAAAATTTCCCTCAAATTAAATATTCTTCAAGAGAAAGAACTGGGTGTCATTGTTTCACTACTACTCTCACCCAGTGCTATATAGGATCCTTCAATCAGCTGACTGAAAAATTATCATTTGACTAGGAAGCAGAAAATATAACAAGGTTGTTTTGTCAACCAATGAGGAAACTTTGGATTATGTTATGTTTTAGTCGTCAATATTTAAATTTTCAGAATAAAATTGAGCTATACATCAAGAAAACAGTTCTGAAATACTTCCTAAAAATAGTTTATGGCTCTGTGATTAAGCCAACATATAATTGGGTACATAACAAACGCAGATCTAAAACTTATAGAAATGTACATCTTAGTTTCACTCAGAATAATATTCTCTACTAATAAGTTAGTACTACGGAGAGATTCTGAACAACTAAGACAGTCAAAACAAAAAAAGAAAGAAAACTAGAGCGATGTCCAAGCACAGCTTACAAGTACATCAAGATGCCTTCTACCATGTATATTTATTTCTTTTTTGACAAGAAACACCCAGTGCAATATTTGATTAATTTAGACATAGCAGAAAAAAGCTAGTGAAATGCATTAAGTAGAGTCTTTCTAAAGCTATTAAGGTAATCTTTTTCCTAATGCAGCAAGTTTTAAAAACTTAGAAAAATGTATAGCAGTCCAAATGTATCTGTAAAGTCAAAACAAAATGCTTGAGCTATACAAAATATATTTTATTCTAAAATATGAAAATATTCTGGAAGGTAATCGTATCCTCCACTTTTTAACCTCCCATATTGGGAAGAATGTGAATAAGCCACTGGAAAACCTGTAGCCTTAATAGTTGTTTTAAATCAGAGGTTATACCTTCAGAAGTGATGAAATTCCCCCAGTTCTGAAGTCCGCAATGTCCTATTAGCAATCCACTGGACTCAATTTACCGCAAATCCCTGGTTACTGCAAAAGGTTTGCATAATGTGAGGGAGCACATGAGTATGATGAGCAGTTACCATCTCTGCCACAATCCCTTACTAGTTTTTTCACCATGGCCAAGCCATTTGACTCCGCTGTGTTCTAGCTTCCCTATATGGGGAGTAAGCATACAAAATTACCTATATCAAGGAGCAAATGTTAATGGAGGAACAGATATGTGATACTGAAAACAGCCTTCAGTGCCAAGAGTGTGTCCTGCTTGTTCCCAGGAACTTGCTAAACTTACATGTGCTAGAGTCAATAAGTCCACGTTAATGAGGCTATACAACCAGACAAGAGGAAAACCCACAGTAAGACGGGCAGACAGGAATTTACAATACTTCTAATTTTCAATTAGAAAATCTAGTGGCAGAAAATCTAGTGAAAAAGAACAATAATTTGAGAATCAGCTAAACCTGAACTTGAATTCTGGCTTTATCACTTAGAGATGCAAGACTTTGACTAGTCTATTATAGCTTCTTTAAGAGAAACTTGCCTGGATTTCATTTGAAGAATTCCAGGCTAGCATGGGTAAGAGGTTATTATTTCTCTAGGACAGGCATAGAAAGACCCTGAATGGAGGTGAAGCGGTACCTCACTGGGGTTTTAGTCTAATGTTAATGGTTCATTACTGAGATACAAGCATTCAAAGATATGGCAGCTTACTCAAGGTGTCTATAACTGGAAATGTCAAAAAAGTATCATAGGTCATCCACAGAGTCAAACTCAGAATTTAAGTATAAAGACCAGGCTCAAAGTTTACGACACAGCACTGTGTTCATGATGAAGGTGAAACTTTAGAATTCACTGAAGAAAACTTGAAAGGAGTGCATATTTGCAAATGTGAGGAAACATTGGTGCAATTGCTGAGCAGCAAGCTCCTCAGTTATTTACTAGGGAAAATAAGAACTACCTAGAATAGCCATGAAGATTTATTAAGAAGTCATTTCCTTGTCCTCAAGGTTGTGCCTTTCTTTGCTAACTCTTTAAAAAGCCTTGTGCATATACTGCACTTTTCTGTCCACTTAACTTTTTTTTTCTTCTCCATCACTCATCTCCTTTAGTAAGGCAATGCTTCCCAATGATGCTGATGATAAATCATACTCTGAGATAGTCAAATACGGTTCCTGAAATTCACAGAGGAAGAAGGTTTCATTGGCAGGAAAATAACACTCATTGACAAGTAAGGTTACATATCTCCTAAAGAATTGTGAATGCAGGGTACTAGCTTTATGTATGAATAGAGAATTAGAGATCACCATTTGTATGAGTAGACACATACATGAGCCTCACCTCCATCTAAGAGATTTGAAGTTATGCATTTGAAAGAACTTCTATTTCACTTATATCTTGGAATTTTAGAGATATAAGTACCCAAAAAACATGCTAACACGACTTTTTTTGTCTCTCTCTCTCTTTCTGGTATGTGTGAGTAATGGAAAATAATGACATTCTTCTTGGGAAAATAGTACATACATACACTGCATTTTAATTGTTTTTATTTCCTTTCACAATTTTCTCTCATGTTTCTTTTATTTTGCTCTTTATTTGTATTTTGTTATATAAAAGAAATATATATGTGACCCTCTGTATTTGATTTATTTCACTTAACATTACAGTCTTTTAAGATCCATATGTTTTCCTACAAATAACTAAAATTTATCTTTCTTTATGGCCATGTTATATATAATTTTTATTATCCATTTATCTGTCAATAGACATAGAGGCTGTTTTCAAAATTTAGCTATTATGAATTGTGCTGCTATAAGTATGGTTATGCATGTATTGTTATGATGGAATATATTTAGCTTTTTCAGGAAGATACCCAGAAGAATTACAACTGGCTCAAATGAAATTTAAAATTTAGCTTCTTTTTTTGAGGAATCTCCATATTGATTTTCAGAAGGCACTCAGAAACAAAGATTGTGATATCATATTAATCATCAAACTCACAGTGCAATGCATTTTCTGCTATGCCACAATGCCTTAGTACATATTTTACTCTGGAATACAATAGAGTATTAGGGCTCCTGCTCAAGTTGGATAAGAGAGGTTTTGTATGACTTTGGATATTTCTTTAATTTCACGATGATAAAAGGTAAAATTTATTGCAAAGTGGCTATAACAGCCAGTCAGAACAATTACTAATTCTTATCAAAATGTTGTTGAATTACTATGGATCCTTCTGGAAATGTTTAAGACAGAAAAATAAGTGTGATATCTTAATTTAATAAGGAATTGGATTCATACCAATGGTGATTTTTTTAAAAAGTAACTCTTTGCTGGTGATTCATGTTTTGCCTGCTGAGGATGAATATACTAAAGTTCACAAAACACACCTATGGACATATGGAAATGAATAAGTCTCCTGGGAGGCGTGTGTGTGTGTGTGTGTGTGTGTGTGTTTGATTACATGTTTACTGGTTAATATGAAAGAAAAGACATAAGTTGTTTTCCAACTAAGTGTGAGATATAATCATTTTACCTTGTGACAGAGGGTCTAAATGCCTAAGTGAATCACTTTCATAAATTTCATGCTTAGCAATAATGGAGAGATAAAAAATTCAAATGGTATCCAAGACTGAAACTGAAATGTACTCCTTTTTAAAGCAGTGAACTAATGGTAAAATTTCCAAATACTAGAAGTAACTTATAAAACTGTTTATAATTATATTATGTCATATAATGCAAATTATATTTATATAATATCTTTTATATAAACTATTCTACACAGAAAATACTAGTGAAAATTGCATTAGGTTTTTCCATATTAACAAGTTTGTACCTACTCTGAGAAAATAAATGAGCACAGCATTGTTTATGCATAAGCTGGGGAAAATAATGACTACCTGCAAGGTACTCATGGTGAAGGAGAATAATAAATGTAAAATACATACTAGGATCATCAGCTGATAATGGAAAATAAATGGCCAACCCTCAACCTCAAAGGTAGTTCAAAGCAGTCCTTATATCTTTGACACTTCAGAGAATGAGTTTCTAAACAGTAACTCAGCAATGTAGTACATGGATTCAATGCAAGGCAAATGTGTGCCTTCTTCAAGATTTTAAAGAAGAACTCAGGAATTTGTTTCCATCTCAGCTGGTTATTTTTATCTCCCCAAGATATCAACTGATAATGAGGTCTGCTATTTCTCTCCTGGAGGAATAGCATTTCTTAGAAGATTTTGGAAGGCATAAAAGTCATCTGAGAACCAAACATATCTACTCTTAAGAATGGAAGTAATATAACTTGCTGGAAGTTTTCTGTAACCCCATCCCTTTTCATCCTAGTATCAGGACAGGGAGTAGACTCCTAGATGGACAGAGGCTGAGAAATTCATATAGTCTTCTCTGAAATTATTTGTAAGAGTGAATTTTCCCCTGGAAAAAGGCCAGTTCTATTTTCGTGTTCAGAAGGGTTTGATGTCACAATGAACGGCATTTTGGCTTACATATCACCTCTTCAAATCCAACTAGGAAAAGTGAATTGGCAAACAATTTAATATAACTGGAGAGGGATAAATCAAACCACAATCCCTCTAAGTAAGATTAGATGTAATTTCTACGAAGACAGGTTAAACCGTCCTAGTTCCTACTTAAAATTTAGAAGGAGGAAGGACTACTGCTTAAATGACAACCAATAAGCATTCATGTAATGATGCTTTAAATATAAGGTATAAAAAGGACTTGAACTTGTCCTATTCCATTGATAGTATCAATCATCTTGGCTATCACCCCTTTGCCTGCCAGGAAAGGCTACACATATGAAGTCTGACATTATTTCTTCAGCAGAGTCTCATTGACAGGGACGAAAAATTTTATCTCATTGTGGGTGGGTGGCAAAAGAACTTGTTGAAGGAAACCAGAAACCTTTGGCTCCTATTTGAAATAGTATGTGACATGGTTATGTCTGTAATCTTATATTTCAAGTATGTTTAGCATTTCTCCTTCCCCCTCTTTCTTTTTTTTTTTTGGTTTTTCTCCGGTACCGGGAACCGAACTCACGACCTTGCGCTTGCCAGGCAGGTGCTTTGCCGCTGAGCTAAATCCCCAGCAACCCCCCTCTTTCTTATGACTTGTATACTTTTTAAATAATGTTGCATATGTCTTAGCAATACTTTGGAAGTAACTTTAGCACTCTTTGTATCCTATTTCAGCCTAAGCATTCAATCTTTGCCCAAAACAATCAAATATAAATTGGTAATGCACTTTATGTAAGCAATGGTTTTCACAGTGAATTCTTCAGAGCCTGAGGATTCTACAAGTGTGTCTCAGATCTTGCTGCTCACGTATCTCACCTCTACTTTAATTAAATCCGTTTAGCTTGTGCTAATTTTTAAACTGAGATTTAGAAGAATTTATTGGTTCCACAACTGTTTGACAACTGAAAATAGTTACTTAGAAAAGAACCAATTCCTCTCTACCTTCACCCTGCAGATATTATTTTTGTATCTTTTTCCATTTTGATTGTTGATGTGCCATATTGTAAAGCATGACATGGCACAGTTAACCTATTTATGCAAGAGATTGAAATTTTTTGAATTTTTGCATGACATTCATATATATTACCTAGACAAATTCAGGGGATAAGAATTTGAAGAGAAAATATTTCATTATGTTCCACTGTTATGGGCATTATAAAAATGGATCACTAGGCATTGAAGTTGTAGCTAGGCAATTCTTCCCCTTACATAAAGTTGTCTTAACCAAGCCAACCTTACTAGACAACTTTAAAACGGGCCACAAGCCATGTAGCAAGAGTATCCACATTAAAAGTATTTTTAAGTTCTAGGGCCGGGGAGAGAGCTCAGTGGCACAGTGCCTGCCTGGCAAGTGCAAGGTCCTGAGTTTGATTCCCTGCACACACAAAAAAAAGAAACAGTGCTAAGATTACAGGCATGTGCCACCACATCTGACTTGAACAGTAGTTTTAGCTGGGCATGGTGGCACGCAACTGTAATCATAGCACTAGAGAGGATGAGGCAGGAGGATCTTTGCAAGTTTGTCGTCAACCTGGGCTACAAAGTGACTTCAAGACCAGTCTGAACTGCATAGTTAGACACTGTCTCAAAAAGATAGAAAAAGAATCTCTAAGTTTTAAAACTGATTACTTGAAGCCCAGACAATTGTTGGCAACAGAACTGTGTAGTACTTGCCACAAGTACTGGAATGAATAACTGTTTTTGTCACATTCAGTTCCATATCACTATAGATATCTGGCCAATGCCTGGCCTTTGGTTTAGTTTGTGTACATTATCAGCCATGTCTGTGTGACGTTGTGAAATCCAATAGATCCAAAAGAAAGAGAGTTTTACTAACTTTAAGTAGCTATTAATACTTAGTATCTCAGGATATAAGTACTTGTTGCATTGATGGAATGCTGAAGAGATTTCCTTGTAGGTGAAGATGTATTCATATTCATTTTCTGATATGAAATGTGAGCTGGAGAGTATATTAGTCTGCTCAGGCTACCAAGAAGAGAATAAGTCAATGAAATAGAAAAAGAAAATAGATTTGCTCCAGGAAGTCATTGTTTAAATGAATACGTACTACCAAGGAAGATGAAGTGGCTCCTCATTCTTCTAATTCAACATTCTAATATTAAAAGATTGCCACCTAGTTTCTCAAATTAGGCAATTTCTGCTTTAAGAAGGTACAGACTTGTCTTGAGAATATGAGAACCAAATTGTGAGTTTCAAGGGGTCAGGACACTTAGTAGTAATGTACTCATATGCTACTGAATGGAAAGATCTGCTAGGGTACCCCTCAATCCAGGGGGGGTGAATATAGAAGAATCATATTAAGAAAAGCCTGCATATCTGGCCAAAAGGGGGCAGTTCAAAGGTGACATGAAGGTGCTGTGGGAGGAAGGACAGAAAAACTACCTACATTCACCATTTTACCTAGGATACAGTCTGGATGCCTTTTGGAAAATAAATTACAGCAACTAATAATGCCAAACCAAGAGGAACACTGGGACCTGGTCAGGTAGCTCAGGATCACCATCTACAAAATGGAATACCTTTCCAAGCAGGTGAGTATATGTGTTTCATGGTATGAGATGTGAGTTGGAGAGTTTATTCATCTGCTCAGGTGACCATAACAAGATACTACATTTGGAAGAGTTTAAACAACAAACATTTATCTTGCCGTGGGTCCAGAGACCAGAAGTCTATGTTCTTCATGTTGGCAAATTTAGTTTCTCTTTCTAACGGATTTGTAGACATATTTGCTAAATTATTGAATCTTGGGTCCACTTTACCTACATTGTTTATTTAAATCATTCATAATTTTGCCTTTACTTTCCATTAGTTATCTGTTATAATCTAATAGTCTTGCATGTCTCAAAAACTGAGTATAAATACAAGCATAAAATATATACTGAAAGTCAAAAAGAATTTTTCCAGTGGCAGCATGCAGTTATCCTAAGGTCTACTGCTTCCTCTTTTCATTCAAGGGTTGCTGAAGGAAAACAATAAATTCTTGTCTTCCTATAACACCTCTATGTTACTGAAGATTTTTTGTCACTTCTAGTAGATCATTTGTTATAAACACAATTTAAAAACACAGAGGGACACCAACCAGGGAACCCTCATCTCACCACCGCCTGTCTGAGAAAGTAGCAGTGTGGGGAAAAAGAAAGAATCTGTCGTTCACAGTTTCAAGAGTTCAGAATACCTTTGGGACACAAGATGACCTGGAATAAAATTGACCTACCAAAGACTTTCTTTATGATCCCTCTTGTTCCACCACTTAAGCCAGCAGACAAAGCCCTGAATAGCAATTCCCCAGGTACTCATAGTGCCAAATTAATCTCAACACCAAAAGCCCACTCAGCCCTGGAGAATAAGAAACAGCATATGCACTCATAGCTGTTTGATTAAAGCTCAAGTGCTGCATCTCAGAAAGTGCCTGCCCTTTAGAAAGCTCAGAGGTGTTAGGCCATGTATGCCTTTGATTACCTTCCCTCCAAAGCACCTGAGATTGCCTCTTCTGTGTCATCAAAGGCTAGAGGAAAAAGGTGGGGCATTTTGACCTCAGTTATATTGCCACAACTCAAACACTTCCGGAGAAATTGGGAAACTACTTCTGCATACCTAGAACAGTTTAGTAAAATGCAGGTATAGCTTGCTATAAACACGTACTGAAATATATAATAAGGCTATTCTTTATGTAATTGATGTGCCATTTGTGATATAAATAACAATAGAAAACTTCAAAATGACAGAGCAGTCTGATGGTTTGGCAACAATTTTTAAACCTGAATGGAAAGTATAAGACTTTCTGTATCTTGTACTACACATTACACGCTCAACTTCCCCCTCTGACAGTTTCCTCTATGAACATCTTGCCTCTCTGTAGTACATTTGTTATAATTATGAGCCAATATTGACTTGCCATTTTCACTAAAGTTTAAAATTTACATTAGAATTCACTTTGTGTTGTACATTCTCCAACCGTTCCCCTCCCCTATCCTCAAGGAACCACAATTCAACTAGGAGTTCAACTTTTTAAAATTCCACACATGAGATCACACATCTTCTTGTCTTTCTATTCTTGGCTTTTTCACTTTTCATAATGTCCTCTGAGTTCATACATGTGACAAATGACAGTTTTTCTTCTTAAGGATGAATACTATTCCACTGCATATGTATACCACATTTTCTTTATCCAGTCACACGTTACTAGACACTTAGGTCACTAATTATCAGGGAACTCTAGACCAAAACCACAGTGAAATATCACTTCACACCTGCTAGAATGGCTATTATCAAAACATTGAAGATAATAAATGTTGGATAGCATGTGGAAAAGAGGAAGCCCTCATACATGGTTAGCAGAAATGTAAATTAGCGCAGTGGTTATGGAAAATAATATGGAGGCTATTCAAAAATCTAACTTACCTTACAATCCAACAATCCTATTTCTGGCTTCATATAGGAAAGAATTAAAATCGGTATGTCAAAGGGATACATTTACTCCCCTGCTCATTACAGCCGCTATTCACAAGAGCCAAGAAATGCAGTTAAACTAAATAGATAAAGAAAATGTGGTACATATGTATAATGGGACATTACTGTTCATCTGTATAAAGAATGAAATCCTGTTATTTGTGACAACATGGTGTGAACTGGAGATCACTACATCAGGCAAAATAAGCCAGCACAGAAAGATAGCTATCTCGTGATCTCACGCATGTGTGGGACATAAAAAAGTGACCTCAGAAATTTCATGGAACGTTGATGCCAGAGGCTGGGGAGTGTATGGTACAGCAAGGGAGGAGAAGAGGTTGATGGATGGTACTAAGTTACAATTAGAGGTGAGAAAGAAGTCCCGGTGTTCTAGTGCACAGTGGTGTGACTAGAGATAATGTGTTATGTGCATTTTTTAAACCTAGAAAAAGAAGGATTTTGAATATTTTCACCATAAGAACAGGATCGATATTCAAAGAAATAGATGCTTTGATACTTGACTTGAACATTACACAATGTATTCATATATCAAAACACCACATGCACTTGATACATGTATATAATTTTTAGGTTATGCATCTTTTAAAATCTTTAAAATATTTTTAAAAATTCTCCTGTTCATTGCTGGTACGTAGGAAGGCAAATAACATCTGAGTATTAACTTTGCATTCTAGAACTTGCTATGATCATTTAGTATTTCCAAGAGGTTTTGGGGGATTTTCTACCTAAATAACCATGTCATCTATAATTAAAGTTTATTTCTCCTGGTCCTATAGCTCACTGGTATAGCGCTTACCTAGCTTGCTTCAAGTTTGGGTTTGAACCTCAGCACTGAAAAGAAAAAAAAGGCTTATTTCCTTCTTCTCAGTCATACACCTTTTCTGTTTCCCTTTCTTGTCTTGCTGCATTAAGTAAAATTTCCAGTGAGATACTGCAAAGCGGTGGGGGCGAAGGCATCCTTGCCTTGCTGCTCTTTTTAGTGGGAAAGCTTCTAGATTCTCACAATTTAAGTATGCTTTGAAGTGTAGGTTTTATAGACGTGGTTTTTCAAGTTGAGGAACTGCCCCTCTATCTCTAGTTTTCTGAAAATTTTCATCACAAATGGATGCCATATATTGTTGAATGCCTTTTCTGAATCTATTAATACGAACACATGATTTTATTCCTACTGATGTGATGGGTTACATAAATTGTCATCAACAGTTTTGAAACCTAATGTCTCATAACAATGTAATTTTGATGAAATTATCACATGTCAGAAGTCATTAATGAAGTTTTCATAAATATTTAATGACACGGGAAAGTCAGTGTATAGTAAAGATGAAAAGAACAGTACACAATACTCTGGGTATATATGATACACACACATACATATTCAATTCTTGTGCTCACTTCAGCAGCACATATGTATGTATTCAGTTCTCATTATTCACAATGGTCATACTCTGTAATTGTACCACACACACTGAATTAGCAGACTGAGAATAGCTCCTAGGGAAACAGAGAGTTAGATTTCTGTAAGCTTCTGGTCACCACATGGTCATCCATTGATAAACACATAACCTTTTGTTATGTATATGTCTGTTTAAAGATATGTTTGTTACTATATATTGCTGATTCATTAACTTTGAACTCATGGCCAACAACACTATATATAACTTATGTGTTTTTAAGATACATCATAACCTTCTCATGCTTAGGAAAATTAGACAGCACTTTAGCCCTATACTACTTGTAGGTCATTTTAAAGAGCAAAATCATCAAGAAAAAAAAAAAACACAAAACTTTGAAAAATCTGATACAAAATACATTTCAAAATAGATATTCTGTTTATAATTTAAGGCTTAAACAAGGAGGCAGACCTCTGCTTTATTCAACTCCAGTTAGAATGTGTTTATCAAATGATTCAAATTTTTTGCCACTGTACACATATCTGTGAATGACCAGGAAAGCACTGCAAATATTGCTTCCTGGGGTTACAAATTAATTTTAGTGAGTACAGGAAGGAGGCTGAGGCAGGAGGATCGCAAGTTTGAGAGCAGCCTGGGCTAGATACTAAGTTCAAGGGTAGCCTGCACTACAAAGAGAGACCCTGTCTCAAAGAAATTGCTATGTGACTATATTTTACCATTTTGTCTACACTTAGTAACAAATCTGCATTTTTTATTTGCTGTAGCAGACTTCAGTGTAATTTCTGTTTTTGCATTTTTCATTAATGTGACACAATTTAACATCTCAGAACAACTGATTCTTACATCATTGTGTTAGTATTGTGAATAACCATGCGAAATGATTCAAGACAGAGTACTATATTTGTGAATATAATTTTATGGCTTTTATTTCATTTATTAGGAGCCTCTCTATCGGTATGGAAAACTAAGAAAATTGATTTCTGCTGTATAATCTAACATTTGTTATAGATTAAAGCTTATCTTTCTGTGAATGAAACATATTCAATAAAGTACTAGTCTTTAAAATTAAAAAAAGAATTTGCTATTATGAAATCTGTGAATAATTAACCATGTATATATGTGTGTACATATATATGTATACATATATACACACACAAGCATATATACTTTCATTAAAAGTTGGATAGAATCAGAAAGAAAATATATATATATTAAAAGGTTATACATTAGATGTACAGAAATGTTTCTTACAGTTGATTTTAATTTGTATTGTTCTGTATTTTCTCAATGTTTTTATGTGGTATTCTGCTCATTACAAAGTCAGTCACAATGATTAATTTGCTAACCCAAAATTTTCATGCAAGAAAGAGTAAGTACAATGGTTCCATAACATACAATACTCTGCAACCTCTAAATATTATTTTTAAGAGTAGAAAATGTTTGTAGCATTAAATGAAAAAAATGAGATATCAAAATATATATGCATATATATCTCTCATCTCTTTCAAGAAACGGCTATTAGGATATAGGTCATTTGCTAGCGATGTTTCTCTCTGAGTGTGGGGGTATTATGGGCAATTGTTACCTGTTACACTAAAGATATCAGCATTGTTTTAACTCTTCAAGGTGAGTACCATACTGCCCTTTACAAAATAAAAAAACAGTATACTTAATTCGCCTAGTAACTCATAAGAATCTCAGAGATCTAGGTCAATTTTCTGGAATAAAGAATGATCCTATAAATTCCAAATTCTTTTCTATAGAAGATATTCAGCTTTAACTACATTTCAGGCTTATTAGTCATTAATTTTATATAATATTTCTATAGTAAACATAGAGTTCCTTTATTAAAAAAAACATGAAATAAAGAAAATCATGCTGCAAAATGGTACTAAAATGTTAACAGCATGCAGACATGAATTTGAAACTGAGCTAATCCGTGCAACAATGTCAAGGTAAAATACTAAGTTAGAGGAAGAAATTATCTGCATCTCTATTCCCATGGAAAATAACCAGGATAATGAAGAGAAAAACACATGTGAGTATAAGTCCTGCTCAAAGAGTAAGAGAAGCTGATGGCAAATAGTTTCTCCTTATGTTATGTACTACAGCATGTTAACATCACAGATT
Source organism: Chinchilla lanigera (assembly GCF_000276665.1). NCBI lineage: Eukaryota > Metazoa > Chordata > Mammalia > Rodentia > Chinchillidae > Chinchilla > Chinchilla lanigera. The sequence goes on along the minus strand of NW_004955534.1, from coordinate 2,287,204 downwards.
TGCTTACAAATAATTCCTGGTTTTGAAAATGTATATATATTTTACTGTAACAGACTGCCTATTTGGGCCTACTGACGAGCCAGTTTGAAAGACTATTAAATTACGTACTACATCAAAAATAACACAGCTTCTAAACAGATGTGCAAGGTTTTGTTAAGGTGCAACTCTTTAATTTTGGAACAGGCTAACTTTTAGAAGTGGTTTTTTTTCCCTCATTAAGATTTCTTTGTTTACTGCATTGAACCTTTCTCCAGAGTCCCCATATGGACAGAATAAAGATTTTAAAGGCGTACAGCTCAGAAACTCTTGAGCTTCTAAAATCAAGTAGCAAGAAGAAAATAGCTTGGTCTGTATCGCCTACTTTGAGGACTAAGGAATTCATATGATATATAAATACTTTGAAACCATTATTAAGGTATAAAGATGTGGAAAACCAAGCTATATTAAGTGGAATAATATCAACATGTCATTCAGGCTTAAGATGTTTGTATCTGTTACATGTTCTGACAATATACATTCAGAACAGCTGTCAAGTGTTCTCTTTCAGTGTGATCTCTTGTTTATAAGAAATACGATTATAAAGTTATGTGGCTATTTTAATCTAACATACTATAGATCATTTTACTCTTAACAAATACCTTCCCCTTCAAAGGGATCACATTAAGATGCTACATATTTATTTCCCAGCTCAAAATTTGCTTAACCCATTTTTAGAAACTACTTTCTGACACACGAGAAAGGCCACTTGAACAAAAATTTTAGTCTCTGTATTTTCTCACTCTAGTTTGATGGCAAGATACGAGTTCAAAACCTTTTTACTATTTCTTAGTCAAACTTACCATTCCCCAGAAGACAATGATTGACCACTTTTACCGTTTAAAACTTCAAGGTATGGATGAGTAGTTGAAGAAAAAATAAAGCAAGTAAGGAAGCAGGCACTACCAGGAGGGGGTGCTGTTTTAGATTACAAGAGTGACATGTAGGCACTGCAATAAGGTAAAAGAATAACTCGTGACTCTGTAAGGAATGATCAGTTCCTTACAGGGAATAATAAGCCGAAGTCTTTGAGGCAGAATCTTCTTTTTTTTTTTTTTTTTTGAGGAAGAGTTGAGAGGCCAGTATGACTACAAAGGAGTGAGAAAGTGAAAATATATAAGACAGTTGAGAGAACCAGGAGCCAAGTTGGCCTCACGGGCTATGTAAAGGAAGATGAAGTTTTCCCAAGCGTAATGCGAAATTACTGGCCACTTCTAAGTAGGGGAATGATAAGATCCAATGAACATCATGAAAGGATCATTTCTAGCACTCTGGGAAGCGGAGGCAGGCAGAGCCTAGATTTGAGCCCACCATGAGTAGCTCAGCAAGACCTTCCCTCAAGATAAAAAAGTAAAAAGGGCTGTAGATGTGTTCTTAATGTGAAGGCCATGTGTTTGATCCCCAGTACCATAAAAGGGGAATCACTTTTGATTTGGGGTAAAGAATAGACTATTGACCAACAAGAAGATTACTTCTATGGTCCAGGCAAGAGATCATTATGGGCTGGACAAAAGAGGCAATATTTGTTAAAGGAAATAAGAACGGATAAGATTTTATATACTTTTGAAGGTAGAATAGAATTGTATAAATGCACATCAATATATGCTAACATGAAATGTTAACAGTACATATCTATGAATTTTTGAATTGTATGTGATATTCAGTTTCTTCTTTGTATTTTTCTATAACAGCTGATTATTCTTTCCATTGATTACAAAAGGTTATTTAATTTGGTGGGTGGCATGCATAATCAAAATTCTAGCTACTAAAGCCTAATGATAAAAAAGTACCAAAGATTTACAACCATTTGTTAATTCAGACAACCGCTGTCATAGTCACAACTGAGGATACCCTGCTGAGAAGAAGTGGTCACCAAACAATGAGACAGACCAGCTAGTCTGAGAAAAGCCCAAATCCTCACACATGTTGACTTTCTTGGGTATTACAGACCATTAGGAAACAACTTCTTAATAATCGTAGTAGAAGATCTGACAGGAGGATGAAACATTCCAGGAACTTGTCAACATACAATAAGCAGAATTATAGGCCTGCAACATGGGAAATACCTAGTGGTAGACATGATTTCCTAACAAAATCATATTCCTCAAATTTAGAAGAGCATAAGAGTAGACAGAGGCCTAAGCAGTTAGACATTGTAAAATACGGCAGATAAGGAATCAGTCTGCACCAAACCTTTGAGACGTCTGACAACTCTGTTCCTAATAGAGCCACAAATTTATTGGAAAAGCAATGTTGCCTATGTAGAAGAAACAATACCTTAGTGACAATCACAGACTAATGGTCCCATGTTTCTTTAACCATTAAAGGCACAGAATGTTCTGCCTTACTTGCAAGACTACATAAATAACTATGAGATTCCAAGAGGGGTAAAGTATGACATTCACTTCAGGTACCCATATAGATAACATGGTCAATCCTTGGCAAGCTTTCTGTGAGACATCATGGAACACAAACCAAAGTCTATATTTTCCATTAAATCCTCTCCTGAAATTTTTTTTGTACTAGGAATTGAACTCAGGACCTTGCACTTGCCAGGCAGGCGCTGTGCCACTGAGCTATATCCCTGCCCCCTCTCCTAAAATCTTGACTCCAGGTTCCTTGATAATTAGGGACTTATATTATTTATCTTTATATACTCAGTATGTCTAACACTCCATTCTTGGTAGGTGTTCCATAGGTATGAAAGAATAAATAAATGAATGCATCTTAGCTTTCTATCTCTGTGATAAAATACCTGAGATAACTTATACGAAAGAAGTTTATTCTGATTCACAGCTTTGTAGGTTTGAGTCCATGGTAGGCTGCACCCATTGCTTTTGGTCATGTAGAGAGGCAGAACATCATAATGGGAAATATGAAATGGAACAAAGGTGCTCACACCATGGCAGCCCAGAAGGGGGAGGGGGAGGGAGGGTGGAGAGAGGGAATGAGAGAGAGAACAGGAAGGAGGAGGAGGAGAAAGAAGAAAAGAAGAGGAAGAAAAAGAACAGGAAAAGAAAGAAAAAAGAGAAGGGTAGGATAGGAGAGAGGGAAGGGGAATTGAAGGGAAGGGAAGGGAATTGAAGGGAAGGGAAGGGAAGGGAAGGGGAAGAGAGCGGGGAGGGGAGGGAAGGGAAAGAAAGGAAAGCAGAGGAGAAAAGGAGGGGAGGGGAGGGGAAAGGAGGGAAGAGGAGAGGAGAGGAGATGAAAGGAGAGGAGAGGAGAAAAAGGAGGAGGGTCTGAGGTTTCATGCTTCCAAGAACCTGATTTCCTTCCAATAGGCCCTACCTCCTAAAGGTTCCTCCACCTCCTAATGGTGCTATCAGCTGAGATCTAAGCTTTCAGCACACGAGCCTTTGGGGACATTTAAGATCCAAACCACAATACAGTGGACAAATATGATATCACTAGAAGTTCCTCTTGGTGACATTCACATTGTGTTTATATTATATTCTTTAATATAGAATTTACAATCATTTCCATAATATCACCTGCCCAAAATTCTTTAATTTCTTATTAGAGAAATGACCCATTAAAATGTTAGCTAATCCAACCCAACTGTTTTCTAAGTTTTGCCTACAATTTTACACACTTTGATACTAATCAACTTGCACCAACACTGCGCCCAGCAGTTGTCAGGGCTGACCTGAGTCATCAGTGTCCTTCTAAAGACAAATGACTTTCTTATCCTCCCATTTGCACAGCGTAGCATGTCTTACCTGAAACACGTGACTGACCAAACCAAGGCAGTACAATGGAAATGAACTGACAATCTCCCAAATCTAACATTTTCATAAAGTGCACTGACTGGACAAAATATCTAGAGACCTACCCTCTAGCCCCAACTCTGACACTAAATAGCACTGTGACATCAGACAAGTCACTTCCCCTCTCTATGCCATCATTTACCAACCTGAAAACTATGTAAACAGATTCAGGAGCCTCATGTCATATTCAGTTTTAAAGATACATAAGGTCCATGAGGACAGGAACCCAGAGCGTGACAAATTATGGATATTCAATAAAACATTTTGAGTGAAAAATAGAAAAGCATTTAAATACAATCAAAATTTTAGGTAACATATTTTCCCACACAGTAGAAAAGGGCCTTGGTAAATAAATACAGAGAAAGAATCTAAACATGTTGAAAATTAAAGTGCAAATCCATGTACTTAAAAAGGAATTTCTATTGAGACTGAAATTCTGTCTATCAAAACTCAATAATACATTCACTACATGTGAAAAATAGCTCCCGGACCAAAAAATATAATGGAGTAAGGAGACACATCTTCCCAAAAGAGTATGGAGAAAGGTTCTGTCCCATGATTTATTTATTTATTTATTTATTTATTTATTTATTTGTTTGGTTTTTTTTTTGGTTTTTCTCCAGTACTGGGAACCGAACTCACGACCTTGTGCTTGCCAGGCAGGCGCTTTTGCCGCTGAGCTAAATCCCCAGCCCCCTGTCCCATGATTAAGACAACTACATCTTGTATAAACTTAGGAACCTCCTTTGTAATATTCACTTAGTGCTTTCAGACCTGGGGGCACCATGTAATTCTGAAGAATAATATTTTATTGAATCATATTAAGTGTCCCCTCAGATGCCTCCAAATTAGTCTTGTGTAATTTTTCAGCCAACCGTCAGTCTGAAGAGTATTTGGATATTCTAAAACACTTATTCAAACTTCAGTTTCCTCCCTCAAATGCCAACTGAGTCATTTACAATAAAAATAAACATTTTGATTAACAGCAATCACAATTATTATCATAACTATAATACATAGGATAACTATTGCATACCATATATGATTCTGAGTACTTTACATACATCATTTTATTTAATGTTCACAATGACTCTATGAATTAGTTATTATGATCACCATTTTGTGGATGAGCAAGTTAAGCTCACAAAAGTTCAATAATTTGCTCAACATATTCATAGCTTGTGAGTTACAGGCCTGGGACATAAACCTAAGCCTCTCCAACTGCAAAATCCAAGTTCCTAACCATTAAATGATACTGTTTGATACTACATTGGTGTTAGACCATTATTTTTCAGTCCATGTTTATGAAGGCCGGGTACTGTACCGCATGTAGGAATAAAACAGTAAATGAGACAGAGCCTCCTCCATGCTGCTTATATTCTAGCAGAGAAGACAGTGAAGCCAATAATAACAGTCTAATAACTGCAAAGATGGTGAATGATGAGATTGTGGAAGATTACAAAGCCAATACATTTTAAATTGAAACAGCACCACAGATCACCCTTGGGTTGTGTAAACCTGCATCAATTTTATGTATGAATCAATTCTGTAAGGACAGAATTAATGAATGAAACTGACTAGACATTCAGGTGGATTTTCTTAGGCTGTAATTTGCATTAGTGACATTTGCCTTCTCCTCAGGATGACACTGGAAGCTAACTATCCTGCTAGATACTTCTGAAACATACAATTAATAAAATTAAGGTTTCAGTAACTATTTCCTTTTTTGGAAAAAAAACTTCTAACTTTATCTACATAGCACTAGTTAAATATGCATATGAACTTCAATAAATATATTCTATAAATTAAATAAGCAAACTAAATTTTATAAATGTTAGCAAAATCATGGAAACCTTCAAAGAAGATAAGGATGTTATAAATCATATCTGAAGAATCTACTTTAATGATAAAAGTCCCTTTCTAATTCCATTTAGAGACTTTAAATGCCCATTTCCACTGACATATGTATTATTATTTGTCCTATGGATGTGAGAGGGAAATAATAATATTGTTTAATTAATACAATTTAATAATATTGTATTGAAATAATACTGTTACAATGACTATAATCATGTCTCTAATCCTTAAATACATAGTGTATGTCAGGCACTGTGCCATGTGTTTCATAAGCATTTTCTCATTTTAGTCTCATGATTATTATCATTGCTATTTTAGGTGAGAAAGTGGAAACTCAGAAAGATGATCTATTTTACCCAGGACCCTGGATCTGAGCGCAAGCTCAGAGTCCTAGTCATGGGAAGGCATTGGCAAGCACCAGTAAAACAGTTACACAGGGTGTGCTCTTAGTAATTTGTAAGGATTGCATTCATCAGAGAAGTTGGTTTTCATACACATGACCAAACATATCATTGAAAATCAGCTGTAGAGGAGCTGAAAAGCAAACTTCAACAAATTTCTCCATCTCCCTGTCTTCTGCCCTCCTCCCTCATTGTCTCTGTCTCTGTCTCTGTCTCTGTCTCTGTCTCTCTCTCTCCTTGCTGGTGGTCATTTCCTCATCATGTCAGACACAGTCTGAACAGATATATACCTATCATTTGCCAAAATACTCTTCCCCAATGATTCTCTACTTTCTGAGATAGGCACTGTGGCCCAGTTCCCACCATAATTTACTAAAGATTGGCAAACTTATTTAAATAAAACATAAAATTATTCTTACGAAGGAAATAAAAGATCAGAGGAAGTCTGGGAAATATTTGTACGAAGATATCATTTACTGCCTGTAATCTCTCCTTAGAGACTGAAGTTCTTGACCCTAAGGGTGGTTTGGATGGTTTATGAGGAATCAAATGCAACTTTTTACATTTATGATGACTTTCAGGGGAGGGGAAAAAGTAAAATATGTGATTTTTATCAGATTCAAAAAGGAGTCTGGTACATGAAGAAGAAAGCATCCATTCAAATGAATATTTAAGAATTTTTTCTACAACTCCTTAGAATGGTTGTCGTGAACTACAGCATCCCCTATTTTCTCTTTCTTCTTCAGTCTTACCCATCACTCCGGTCCAGCTCCTAAGGTAGTTCACTCTGCAGCCATCAGACAGCCTTTTTCCTGACTCTTGTGCTGCCTGCTTTCTTGCCAGAATTTGCTGGTAACTCCAAGGGACAAGCCTTGTCTGTGGTAATCAAAGGGACAGAGAAGTGACTAAATTCACAATTCTTCAGCCACACGTGGCATGCCAGCTGCAGTCTGTTCAAACCTATTACAGTAAAAGCTGTGTTATCTGGCACTACTTCCTCAACAGGAAAGAACCGGTAACCAGCATTTCTAAAGGCCCTACTACAAATTCCACCACAGTGACACAACAGTTTGAGAGAGACCTGACCAACATGCAAAGCTGCGTCCTTGCTGGTAGCTTGAGCTAAGCTGCATAATTCCAGTGGCAAAATAAAATCAATCCCCTAAACTTTACACAGATTGAAGCAAAACAAAAGCAAAAGGCACGTAAAGGTGAAGATATTTGAAAATACTAAGTAAGGGTAGAAACCAAGAAAACAGAAATAATTACAGAACCTTAGAAAGTACGTCTCAGAGTTTAAAACGACAATGGTTACTAGATAGAGATGTGGAATCCTGCGTAACACATAATGCTAAGAAAAAAGTAGGACATACAAGTATAATGAATACAACTGTAGAAATGTGTACACTTGTGAAAAATAAATGCAAAGGATATATGAGACTAAATTATTCTTAATTTTAAGGTGCCATGACTAGGAACATTTTTTAAAAATTAATAGAGCTACATCGGCATGTTATGTTTACTACTTAAATGGAAAGAGAACAATATCTTCCACTAAACTAGAACTACAAAACTTCATTAGGCTTACAGTAGCAGTTAATAGAAAACTACATCTGAAGTTGCTTCTAAATCATTTGGCTTACTATACCTAGAAATTAAATCTATTGTATTCCTATTAAAACCTAGCACTTAAAATATTGAAAGCATGGGAGTAATATTGTTTCAGTGTTCAGTCCTTAGGAGGTTTAACCCAATTAAAAATATTTACAGGGCTACTATTGTACACTTAGCTCTGTAAAATGACAAAGAAATAGATTTAGATGTTGACTATTGGCCTACTCGCTGCCTCCCAGGACCCATTCACCTGAGTGTGACCTCCAGACTCCCCGTTAAGGCAGTGTTGCTTTTGCCTTTCTGTTCCTGCTTCTGGAAATGTGCTTCTACCCTAAATCAGCTTTCCATTTACCACATGGTAATCCTTTGTGACTTCAGGTAGAAATCAATGGGAGTTTTAAAAATTTACTAACGACTACATTCTTCCCATTTATTATCTTCTACCTCATTGTTGGGCGCAATGGTAAAAGCAGTGCTGCAAGACAAGCTTAGTCATGACACTTCAGTGCATAGAGGCGATCTTTACCTCCCTCTAAATGCTGGCTGTGCAGTCCAGGTTATGACCAGGAGGTCAATGTTTGCCTGGGCTTATTTTTGGTCAAGGTTCTTCCTAGGCCTAACAAATGTACCTGAACTACAATTTATGCATATTTTTTACACAAAATATATAATTATTATAATACAGAATTATAGTAAACTACTCAATGTAGAAATTAATAAATTTAGAGCAACATTTCAAGAAAGATAAATGTTTAATCTAGTCCTTGGTGACTCTCATCCTGATACTAAACAATTATTCCTGAATTTGAGTCATTGGAAATTCACTTTAGATCTATGAGCCTCAACAATCTCAGTTGCAAAATCAGAATACTGTTCCTTGTCTCCCCAAAAGAATATGGAGCCAAATAATCTGAGATCTTTCTATTGCTTTGCAAGGAAAAGGAAAGATGAGGTCATGTGTCTTTAGGATGGATTTAAACCTCCAAATGTGTACTGTCTTAGGGGGGACTGCTTGCCCCAAATGGGAAGCTCCCTGGCCAAACTGAGTGCTCTATCAGGTCTTAAAAGGGTACAGCTTTTCTGCTTTACATGCCCATGATGGAGAAAGGCCAGGTTCAATGGCCCTTTTATCATAGAATCATGGCTGTGATGTGTGTGGTTAATACACAGCTTCTAGAAGATGCTGGAACTCTGCTCCTCATCCTAGAAAAAAAAAGGTGGTTATATGAAGGATGAAAAAGATTAATGCAAACCATACCAAATGAGTGCTCCATACAAACAAAATAAATACCTGGAAAGTTTTTCTACCTTGGAATCTCTTCTCATACAAGTCGGAACCCCCAAAATGACTTGTAGTGGATCCAAATGCCCCCAAATGGTGAAGGTGCTTACTTCACTTCGAATCACAATGCCAAAGGAAGTAAGAGAAGGTCCAAATGGTTTAGACAACAGATTCGTAGAGTTCACTTTCCGGCAGAAAACTTAGTAGTGCTCATCAGCTCCCCAAACAATCTTTTAACTTTTACGGACAAAAAGTTCGTAGACAGCTGATATCACAAATGGGAAAGAAGGGAGAATTCCAGGGGTCAAAAAGTGTCCCCAGAAGCTGCTGGAATGCCCTTGGGGTCCCAAACTTGGAGTCACCTAGCCACAAGTTAGTCCATTCCCCAAAATTCTGCCTGGCCAGTAGGAAACCAGAGGCTCATGATTCTCAGGAGGCAGGACTTAACTTCTGCCAGGCTAATGCCAAAAGTATTAGGAACCTAAGGTGTATATGCTCACGTCCATTTAAGTATTTGCTCACAGTTGGCCAATCAAAAGAGGCCATTTGTTTTGGTGAATAGGAGAAAGAATTTATTGAAATCTACCTCCAAGAGGTTGGAGAGACCTTATTTGTCTCAAATCACCATTTCATTTGGTATAGGTGTGTCAGGGTCTTTGCGATAGCAAGGAACAGAAAGGAAGGGGACTGCAATGAGATAATACCATCTTGAGGCTCGCCATCCCTCGCAGCCATCTTCCCCTCCCCCTTTCCCTGTGGAAAGGAAACTGAACTTTGACTTCCTGTGGCCAGAATATGTGAATTCTGTACATTTCTCTGGGCTGAAAAGAGGTGGGGGTCACCCTAGTTTATGCACTAGTCCTAAGCAAATTTGGAGAAGTCACTTGTCTCTAAAGAATAAAATCTAACTTTTTAGAGTTTGCTGACACACTGATTTTAGCCTGATGACCTTCAGAAGTATAAGATAATAAATTTATATTGCTTTAAACCACTGAGTGTGCTGTCCTTTTGATATGGGTATCATAAAATACTACTACAGTTTGCTGTCATCCTCTCACCCTGGGGCTTCAAACACAGCACCTCAGTATTTTTAGGTTTTCTGTATCTGGGTCTTGCACAAAATTCTGTTGAATATCAGGATTCCAAGATGGCCTGGTTCATTTCCTCAGATATGCCCATCGTCTTTCCTCTTTATAGAGTCTTCACTCCTAGCCCCTAGGGTTCACCCAGAATCCTTCTAGCTTTCCTTCAAGAAGCACCTCAGATGTGCTCTTTCTCTGTCTCCACCTTACTGTATTCCAGGCAGAATTAATTGCTCCCTCCTCTCAGTGTCATGTTTCATACATGATTTTCTTACTATCGATTGACAAATTCTAGGGCTAAGGTCCACATATCATCAACAGCTCTTTAACAAGGCATCTAGTAGAGTATTTGCACATAGTACGCACTTCTTTCTGACTGCCATGTCTGAGCAAGACTTTGCTTACTGTATTTTCCAGTTACATTCCCTGTTTTGCTCGTTCATGGCACTTCTGATTACTTATAATCCTGTGTTTATTTCTGTATTTACTGACTCTTCTGTACTGGATTAAATTTGAGTAGAACATGTCAGCCCTGTTTACCATGGGATCTATAGCATCTGTCACAATATCTGCTGCAATGTAAGCTGTTAAGTATTTCAGGAATCAGATCAATACATTGCTGAATGTGTTTTGTTTTCGTTAATTTAATTATCTGGGAGAGTGGGATCTATTTGTGCAAGTATAGATGTTGGGAAGAGCAGGAAGAGTTCTGCAGCAAAGGGGGGTAGAGATCATGCCCAGCTGCCCACTTCTAACTCACATTACCCAACCCCACTGGTGCTAATAGGAATAACCAGGTCCCGTCTCACTGAAGCAGATGCTCACTCCCAAAAGAGTGAATAGATGGAGTCCTGGAACACAACTTTGGAAGGTTGCCAAGTTCCAATACAATTTGTCACTGTGTACTGGAGGCATTTACTTAAGAATAATTAGCAGCCCTTCTGTGCTTCAAAAGTGAGCAAATCCTTAGCATCCTTTTGGGGATCTATGACTTTGTTCTCAAAACTCATCAGAGAAGATGCATTTCAATTTTAGTGGTAAAGTCAGTACACTGAGCAAACACCCATTTTGCATATTGAATATTTTTGGTTTGGCAACTAAGAAGTTATCACAGATAAAGTATTCATATGGATTCATCAGGAAATCCTAGTCAGAAATGTGCTCCCTTTGAAGTTGTTTCATAACACAAACATATTTACGGGATGGAAGTGTTTTAGACAGATAATCCTTCTGAGTTAGTTTTTCCTTAACCAAGACCAGATGTAAAGAGAGGCAAAATGCATAGCAACCTATGTGGTATGATTTAAGAAACATCATAAAAATGTGCCTGAAGAAAACCTTTCTAGTATTGGCACCACCTGCAAGTTCACCATTTGACAATCAGTCTCCCTTGCTTACTGTATCACCACATCAAGTTAAAAAATAAATATCTCAGGGTGATGGTGTGGATCAGTGGTAGAGCATGTGCTGATCATGTACAGGCCCTGAGATCAATCCCTTGGACTGCATTTAAAAAATAAACAAAAACTTTTTAAAACTTAAACACCTGAATGGAAACATTATGTGTCATAAGCATGAAAGAAGAAGAACGAAAATCGGGAGAAGAGATTTAGAGGAAGAGGGAGGAGGTGGGTGGGAGGGGAAGGGATTAAAAAAACAAGCTGCACTATGTACACTTACCACCCCCAAGATGAATGTCAGTGTCATGTACTGCAAATGCGGACCTGGAAAAGATAGTTTTTATCCCTAATTATGAATAATATTATGATTCTTGATTTGGAACAAGTCTAACATGGGAAACAGACAAGGGAGGAGTTGAAAATGTGGGTTTCTGCCTATCATAAGCATGGGGGAGAGTCCGGACTGAACACAACAGGTAAAGAAGAGAAGTACGTGGAGGCAGGGGTGAGAGGGAGCTCTGCTGAGGGGCAAGGTGTCATTGCGCATGGATTTGCCCAATCCTACACATCCTGAGAACGCCAAGATTAAACATTTTCTCTCATGCATGTTTGACACATAGCAATGTCCTGGAGGAAAATGATGAATCCCTTCCTAAAATAGGCCTGTGACACTTGAAAGTGCTGAGGTCAAGGCTAGCACTCAGAAAAATTTTAAATGTGATCATATTTTCTTAAGCTTCCCCCAGCAGCATTTTTCTGGGCTCCCTCCCTCTCCCCCGCCCCACCAGGCAGCGGTATTTCTCCTGTCCTTACTTGAACTTTTAAGAAATGATTTAAAAGCTCTGAAAGTACTCATTGACATGGTTTTCTATCTGGTTGTGAAATGAAAGAACTTAATGCTTATTAAAAAGCTGTGAAAATTGTTGGAAACTGTTGGAAGGGGGATATAAGGTAGGAGTAGGAGTTTGATGAATGAGAAGTTTGCCCTGAATTCCTGAAATTAGGCAACTATTGTCTTAATTCAGCGGGCAATCTTAACATCAATTTCCTGATGTAATGCAACATAAAGTTCCCAATGTCATGTATAGTACAACCTTATCAAAAATGTTTGGTTTAAATATAAGCAAGTCTTTACATCTGATTTTACATTTACAGGAAATAAAATGGATAGAGAAATCAGCTAAATAGCACTTCAAGTTCAAAGAAGCCTAAGAAATGACAGGCCTATTCTTTCCATAAAATTGTTATTATTGATGCTAGGGATCAAACCCAGGGTTTTGTACACATTATGCATGCACTCTATTATTTGAACTATACCCTAACCCAGAAAGTTCTTACAATAGAGGAAAGGAATTGTTCTAGATTAAAACATAGTTAGTTTAAAATCAGATCCACAATAGGGTACTGGATAGAATCTTGGTTTGAACAAATACTGGTAAAGAATATCTTGGGTACTATCAAAATTTGAGCACTGTTGTATATTAAATGATATTAATTACTCTTTTAGGTGTGTTGATGTTATTTTGATACTGAATAAAATATTATATTTCTTTTTCTACAGATACATTGCAAAGTATTTATGGTTAGAATGTCACACTTACTATAATGTATTTCATCATGAAACAAAGTCCTGCAATTGTACTATACTGGTTTTTGCTTATTCTACTTGTGCTTAAGGACAATAAAAATTGTCAAAATATTGACCAGATACTTCCAATATAGACAAGTGATCATTACTTGAGCTTTGCTGTGCAAATAACCCTTAGCACACTTCTCAAACATACCAAGAGAACAAAGAACAAAATATAGCTTTGAGTAAGCTTGCCCGAAACCTTCCACCACTTTTATTTCTGTGCATATATACTATAGAATGAAAAACGGAACATTCTGTTTATGTAGTAATTTAAATCGACCTGTCAGTTCAGCTCTATGAACAATCAATAAAATTTACAGTATAGAATGTTAAAGTTCAGAATCAACTAACAAATATTTGAAGAAGAGTACTTCAAGTCCATTAAGATAGAAGTTTACAATACTCACTAGAAACTAAATGGTTAACTATTAAGATTGTATGGTCTCAAAAATACCAGAATCCTGTGCTTGAGTCCCAGTGCTAAGCTGGGCCATTTCTAAGCTGTGTTCTCATGACAAGTGATTAAATTTTAGAACCTCAGATCCTTCATCTATAAAATAAGTGTATTTGACCCACAGGGTCATAGTGTGATTAATGAAATAATGCGCATCAAGTATTTAGTATGGTGCCTGGGATTTGCTCAGCTCTCAATTAATGAGAGCCATTTTTCTTATCTCAAAATCAATGGTTTTTAATCACTGGTCCATCTATAGGCTTTGGAGACTCCATGATTCCCATGAAATTAAATATAAAATTTTGTGAACTCTCATTTTTTTTCAGAAAAGACCTTTAGTTTTTAATCAGATTCTCAGAAGTACACAGTCACCTAAAACATTTAATATTCAATGCTCCAAAGGCATTTTCTTAATTAATCAGTTTCAGATACGTAATGTGCCTCTATTGAATATGGAGACTGATTGCCACAAATTATGTTTCCTGTCAAATTGTTGTCATTACCTCTCCTAATAATACTTGGTTTTTCTAAGTGTCAGCAGCCGAGAGAAAACAGAGAGACTGACGAAAGGTAGGTCACAGAGAGACCTGATCTTGGGAGCAGGCCCAGCAAGACTGTACACAAAGGGCAGAGATATCTTTTTTCCTGTCTAATCCTTGTTGGCTTTAGAGAGAGTAGCCCTGATTAATGACTTGTTGTAACATTTTTAAAGGTCAGTTTATGTAATGAAGGTACCATGGCCTAGCTACATCATTAGAGAGAGCAGCTTTCATCAGGAGAAATGACATAATACTTGTCTGAAATTCACACATTACCCAGAAGCATTTGGCTTCTTGAAAATTTTAGCAATTTTTAAAAATCTCTTCATAATAATTTTCAACCAGTACAGTTTTAATCTGGCCTTGATTCTGCACCACTGCTTCTAAAACCTCCTACAGGCAACTCCCTGCAGAGTCTGCAAATGTGGCAGAAGAAACGACATGTCTATAATCAATGATTAATCCTATTGACCGTGATTAACACTTCTATATGCCACCCTATCAGGTCTGAATGCTGTGTCATGATTCCACATTCACTGTGTGTTCCTCAGAGGATCACTGTCTCTCTCAAATCTCCTATCAAGGAGTTATAAGACTCTGACACATAGGTCACATCCATTTAAAAGATCTTGCATTTCTCACCCCAGCTAGAGCTTTTTAAATCTCTGATGTGATTTTACCGTATATTTACAATGCCTGGTTCCATATAATTCTGAATGGACAGATGCATAGGAATCTAGTGGTCAGATGGTGTATCCTCAGAGCAGTAGAATAAAATCTCAAAAACTGTCCATTCTGGACATGCACAGAATATGACTCGGAACAACACAAGTCACTCATACATTTGACAAGTGTCTATTGTGTACCTACCAAGTTCTAGTCACTGAACTAAGTTCAGGGGATATATGCTAAAGACATTCTTTCTATCCTTAAGGAGCTTACAGTCTAGAGAAGAGCCAGGCATGTAAGCTGAACATGTCAATAAAGTACAAAAGAGATATTTATGACAGGAGTAATTACAGGATACTATGGACATTATCAGAAGCACTTCATAAAAGGATGACATCTAAGCTGGAAGTTATCCAGAAGCATATGTGCATGGTGAAATGCTACAGATAAAGGGAACGGCATGTGCAAAGACTCAGAGGTAAAATAGAGCACAATCCGTATATGGAATGGCAATAGGTCCATGGCTTGTCTGTAAAAGTTAAGAGAGGGCGTCCAAGAGCTGTGGATAAAGACAAGATAATCACGGAGGTTCTTAGAAGCCCTGCAAAAGTGTATAGACTAGCAAGAAGACATGAGGGGACATTAAAGGGTGTGTAAGCCATGGGAACATGATAGGAATTGAGGTTTTTAAAGGTAATGCTTGTTGTAGTGTGGAAAATAGATTGAATGAAGGCAAGACCTGGGGCAACAGGCCAGGTTGAAGTTGATTAAAGTGATCTAAGTGAAAGATGATGGTTCTCCAAACTGAACTCTGATACTGTAGTAAATGCCGTGGTATGCCAGCAATAACCCCAACTTCAGGACCAAAACACTCATTCTTCCACCTGCAAGGAAGTTTGGCTTCTTACACTCCACAGCCGAATCTCTCAGTCACAGGGAGATGACTTTTCGAACATTGTGCCCATATCTGTGAGTAGCTGACATCCAAGAGTAGGCAATTCAAGTCTTCAAAGGCTTACGTCTATTCTTTACCTCAATTCGAGACAGCTGTGAAGGACAACTTTAGCTTGGGAGCTCCTTGTGGAACCACCGAATTCTTTGTTGTGACTGCTTCTCTGTTCAACTGCTCCCTCGGCCCAGTCTTTCTTCACTTACTTCCTTACAGATTTCTACCCAGGAGTGCTCCCCAATAAACTTTCTGCAGGCAAACTTTTGCCACAGTCTACTTGCAAGGGACCAGGTCAAAGACAGAACCTCAGTAGTTCTCATCTGTAAAATGAGAGGGTGGATAGGATGCTTACTATAAACATTTCCTGTGTGCTCTGGCATTCCATGGATTTTGGGCTTCTTTGACAATTCTTGCAGCTGCTTCAAAACAGCAGGAAATTGATATGACAGACGCTTAATTTTAGCAAACCCAGCAGGACTCACCACAGTAATTAGAAATGTTTTGCAAACATACCACCCACAAGTCTTGGACCCAGTTGGGGTTGACATTGTCTACTTTTACAGATATAAAATTCTTTATGGCTTCCATCCCAAAGCTTGCTTTTTATAAAAAGTACTGCAACTCCCTATGGACCAGCATGAAACAGGGCTGTTATCTTTTGCTGATACCAGAACTAAAAGCAGTAAGTCCTGCACTTTTCTAAATGCACTGCAAAGCTAACTGTATGATTAATATATCAAGTTGTATATTGCTACTGTGACTCGCTCCTCCTCCTTCAAAAAAAAGAGTTCCTCAGCAAAATACAACTCAAATGCAGAATTCTTTTGTGAGGTATTATAGCTATAGCTCACTTTTATCAATGGAGATCCATTCCTACACTCTAAATCATTTGATTCTGACCACTTCAGCACAGAAACTTCATACAGACTTTCTATGATTTATAAAGGGCCTATTCCTGTAAAGAACTTTTCAAAACACATATTTCCAAAGTATGGTTCCAGGCCTAAAGTCCTGAGAGCTGCAAAGAGCTTCCAAAAATCTGGATCTGGAGTTTTTAACCTAGGGTCTCTGGAATCATAATCAGCTTTAGGGATCTGTGACCCCTAAAGTTTTGTGCAAAATTTTGTGGTTAGATGCCATAGCTGTTACTAGAGTATGTACTCAAATATAGAGGAGTTTGTTGGCCCTGAAATGTTAAGAACCACTACCTACACTGAACATATTGCTTCGTACTTGATAAATCCAGAGTTCAGAGAAATAAACCCTAGATGATTTATCCAGGGCCAACTAGTTTATTAGTATCTCTAGGAGCATTATACCTCTTCTTTGCTTCCCTTCACTCTAGTGAGTTTGCTGCTGCTCTAAGCTTTGAAGACATTTCAAACCAAGGCATCTTTTCTAATACATTATAATTTCCTGCATCATCACATCAGCACATTTCTATTGCCAGGAAAATGTTTCCTCAAAGTAAACCAAAGCCTTCTGCCAGGCTGAGTAACTTTTATAATGCCTCCTGTTTATTTATCATTTTATAGTTTTCAAAGCACTTTCATGTACATGATCACTTCTGATTTGAGCCTGAAAATCCTTTCAAGTTAAGAAGCTAAGAGGTAAAAGCACAGACTCTGGAATTGGGCTGCACTGGCAAAAAATCCACCTCTGCTGCTATCACTTGGATAACCCTAAGCAAGTTAACCAGCTGCCTGAGCCTCAGATGCCTCGTCCATAAAATGAGGATGATGACTGCCCCTATTTCATGAACTAAGTGTAAAAAAACTAAGTTAATACCTGCCACACAGTATACAGTTAATAAATATTAGCTATGATTATTATGCTTATTTTGTGTTCACCAATACTTTTTATACTACTAATGAGAAACAATAATATTATGTGACTTATCAGGTATGCCCTGTAAATAGTGGATCTAAGACTCAAAACCAAAGTATTTTAACCCAAAGCCAAATTTTTAAAAAATACACCATGTAGGATTCTGGGTACAAATACAATAACCATGAAGAAATCAATCTCCCAAGTGATTAAAAAGCTACTGATTTATATTCATTGACAAGCTACATATCATCGCTAGGTAGGCAAGTAGAAAAACCTGAATCTGTCCTGAGGCTCTCCTTTTTTTTTTTCGTTCTTAAACACATAGGAAAAGAAAAACTAATCAAATTATTAAATGTGTTATGTCTAATCTTCTTTTGAAGCCACATTAGTATGTCTCTCAAAAAGGATGTTTTTTAATTAAGAAAAGATATTGGGTATGCTCAATTACTTAGGGGAGTTTGCTTTAAATGAAATGATAAGCATTTCTAAAAATCATTTTTAAAGGAATACGCATGTGACTCCAAAAGTTCTGAGTCATATCTCCAAATTATAATTAAGGCTTATACTCATATTTATACTCAAAATGAGCAGGGCCTTAGACAACAGTGGTACCAGAGTGCCACTGCCCCCGGGCTAAAAGAATAAGGATTCTGCAATCATCTCTCTTTAAAGTGTACAGCGGCCACTTTAGTTGCACTAACTCTGAACTCCCAAATGCACTTGGGCTACACGTGAAAACCTTTGAAATGATTTCTTCAGTTATCATAAAACACTTCATAAATTTCTCTACCCAAGTCCCTTTTTACTTTGCAGGCTGGGTGGACTGCATTGTGTGAAAAGTATCCCTTTTTCACCAGAGCATGCCTGAGGACAGTGGGCATGTTCCTCAGCACTAGATTAGTAGACAAGCAATAACATGTGAGAATAGAAGCCTGTAGTCCTTTTCTTTGAACACTTATGCAATCTATTGCTTTGCAATTTTCCACCTGTAGTTTTTTTAAAGGCCACCTACACTTGAACCAATCAACTGAGGCCCTGACTAAACTGGAAAAAAGGGTAGCAGCATGAATGTGAGTTTTTTTTAACCTTAATTTTACTCCCCCATAAAACCATCTTCTTTCCAGTGTCATGGAAACCTGTGATGTCTATTAGTTGCTTTCCCCAGTGGCTTTGGGCTCTCCTACAACACAACATTACCAATAAAGCTATTTTTGGAAAACAAAAGTCCAGTCCTGACTTTTATGTTGAAAGCAACATAGACCAGTGGGTTTATCGTAAACTGATGAAAAGGCTGTCACTGGGCTGGGTCTAAGGAGGTTTTAGAGGTTGAAATAAAGAATTTAATCTACCCTTTTGTAGAGTATGCTCATAGGTTTGTTGATGTTTGTTGTGGAAAAAGAAGTTTTAGGACACATTAGTAAGAGGCATGGGAAGGTTTAGTGGACAGAGATTTGAGTGGAGTGTGGACACTTAGAAGAATGAAACATTATTTTCAGAACAGGGAACTTGTGCTGTTTTTGAAGGGGTAGAAACCCTGAGGGAAGGTGGCCCACCCTCAGGAAGGGTGCCAGCTCCTGCCACAGGTATGGGCCCAGGGTTTTATTAGGTAATTCAAACATTTTTCTTTATTTTCTAAACCTGTTCCTTTATCATATGATCAGGCTCCCACTCTTTATTTTTAATTCAGCCAACTTATGTACTTTTAATATTTTTTGAAAAATTTTGAGTGTGATGGGTCTGGTAGGGAAGGAACCTAAATTTCACCAAAGGAATGTTGATATCGATTGCCTTGGGTAACTTTGACTGGGTCTTGAAAGTTGTAGACCTCTTAAAAGTATAACTTTTAGTTATGATCTTGTCTCATTCTTACCTATTTTTTAATATTTTCTAACCTACTTCAGCTATGCTTATACTACTGGTATCCAGAACAAGAGAATGCTAATGCCAGGGTTACATCTGGTTATATGATTGCACTAAGAGACCATGGTTAGGCTTTCTAGGCTACCACATCCCTCTAAACCATCAGCTGTCCTACCTACAAAGTCAGCTGTAACTCACATTCAGAGACAAGGCCTGTAGTGTAGTGTGATGGAAAGATCAACTAGATTAAACTCCTGGGGCTTGAGTCCTACTGCCAGTTCTACGCAGTTTAGCTGTGTGTCTTTAGGTAAAACTTTACAGAATGGTTTCCTCTTCTATAATGCCATATAAGAGTAACTGGAGAAAAGGACATTTTTGTCAAGTATGGCATGCTAAAATAAACAACCTTAAACCGTAATTTAACATCTAGTTTGTTGTATTCCTAGTCGTATTATGAGTTTGAGGTTACAACGTCCCAATAATTACATTTGTATCTTGTTTCTCTATACAAAAGACCTTAACTAGAAGTCTAATCTTCATAGTGACTTAATATATGACCTCCTGGTCTATAATCTCCCTAAGTAGCTCCTCAGTTTTTATGCTGACTACCCCAGATGCCACTCCTCTAAACACCTGGCAGTAGCTACCCCAACTTCCACTAACTACCTGCCACACACCTGCTTGGGTGTACATTCTAGAATGTAGATTTACTGTGTTTGTAAGTTGGATTTGCTAATTGGTTTGGGGCCAGTAATATTTGTGTATTGTAAATCATCCCATCTTCTATCGTGGAATAATTGTGTCCTATATTTAAACCTCTCTCATACACATGCTTAACTGTTTGCATCAAAGGCTTGCTTCTATTTTAATATCCCCAAACTCCACTGACTCTCTGGCTTTGTGCTCCCAGCTTTGCCTATCATGCCAATAGCTGTGCTTCCATCCCTACATGTTTCAGACTTCTTCAATCCCTGTTTGAAGGCTGACTGCTTGCTTCTAGGATAGTTTTGTGATACCCAAACATTTTCATGTGTGGCTGAACTCTGAGTGGGTCTTGCCTGGTGTTACTATCCCTTTAGCTGAGAGGTCCATGCGCTGACCAAAAACAATGCTGGTTGATACACTTTTGAATGCATAAACAGTGACACTGTAGGTATGTTTCAAGGTGGAGAGCTGGTTAGCATGTGTTGTCATTGTTCTAATTGGTAGATATCCATGGAATTAAATATTGTAAATATCACCCTCCATAGGGCCTTTCTTCTAAGCACCTCTCTTTTTTGACTTTGTAGTCTCAGATTTCACCCTCCCTCCTGCCTCATCTCTTTGATGTGAAATATAAAGGGGGTATAAGTTCCATGTTTTCACTCTTCTTCCTTCTCCATCAACAACTGGGTGTTCTCAAAAGGCTCTTTGGATTTATAGTGCAGTCACTCCCTTTTCAGATTCAAGTACATATTTAAGATTCTAAGTGTTAGTCAAAATTCTGCAGATATCCCTTTCCTGTAGCCCAAGATTCCCTGATTATTCTATCACATGTTATTATTCCACTATTAAAGGACTTTGCAGATATAATTAAACTTATAAACATTAACATAGGAGAATTATCCTGGATTGTACAGGTAGGCCCAGTCTAACTATGTGACTTCTTAAAATAGAGATTCTTCTAGTCAAAGTCAGAAGAGGTAGAACAAATAAGGCAAAAACAGGAAGGCAGGGTAATTTAAGGCATGAGAAGGACTCAACTGGCTGCTGTTGGCTTGGAAGGAGGCCACAAGACAGCTTTAAGAAGCTGAGAATAACCTTCATCCCTACACCAAGCAAGGAAACATTCCTCAGTCCTACAGTTTCACAGAATAGGCTGAACCACCTAATAGATTTTCCCTTGTAGCTTCTCAAAAAGAAAGCTTGTGAGACCCTAAACAATGGAACCATAGAAACCATGTTTTACCAAACTTTGAGCTACTGAAGTTCTGTCAATCTAATGTACTTACTCTGTGATAATTTATTATAATGGCTACAAAAGCTACTATATCAGGATAAATATCTCTGAATATTTGCTCTTTTCTTTTCATCGTGATAGTTAAATACTTAAAGCTTCCAGTAGTCTTTTCTACTATGTTATCTGTCTTTACTGCTCTTGTTTTTTGATTTGGAGTCCTGCTTCTCTGCTCAAATCTTCATTAAATGCCCACTCTTCCATGCTAGAGTCAGCCCCATGCAGGTAAAAAAAACATTGTTTTCTCTTATGCCCACGCTCAGATCCAAACAAGATGCTATCTGGAGGTTTGGTCTATAGAAGATTGATGTTATAAAGCTTCATGTGTAGTCTTATTCTCAAGACAATAATTCATTTGACAGCTTTAGAGTCTCAAGCTAATGTGTACTGTTCCATACTACGTACTATCCCTTTCCTATCTGTCTCTGTGTCTGTCTCCTCCTCTTACAGGGTCTTGCCACTGTACGTCTTGCTATATCTTCACTAAACTCCATACTCAGATATAGGCTACAAGGTAATAATTCTTTGAAGAATAACATCAGACGTCTGATTTGAGCCATGTCTATCACAGCTTCTTATAAAGCATTAAAACTGAGGTTTTACAATCATAGGGAAATCCACTGTTAATCCTATATCACTGGAAAGTTAATTTGCCAAAAATTTACTATTGCTTTTAAAATAGGCAGTGTCTTGTGAGAGACACTTGGGAGGAAAATGGGACAAGAAACCTAGAAGCAGTCTATTTTCATGTTGTCCCATTTGAGTTCAATTTTCATCTCATTTAGGCTCGTATTTTCTTAGTATAGAGTCTGATTTCATCAAATACGCAAACCTGTCTAAGGAGGGATAGAATTGGTAAGAACTCCGGGTTGATTGGCCACATATTGGTCAATTAGCATTTCAAACAAGTATCAAAGAAGTTGAGGAGGGTATCTTCTTTTACATTTACTATTGTCAAATGAAAGCTTCAAAGACTATAGGAATCTAATTTTCCTTGCAAAGTTAAAGAGAAGAAATGAAAATCAACTTGCTTGGAATTGAGGGGTACATTTTCCACTGGAAGCTGGAAGTTTTATAGTATAGGTGTTGGGATTTTCAACAAAAAACAATGTTAGACATTTCTAAAACATTTCCTTTTTGTTATGGACATATAACCTTGCCTCATAGACATAAAACATCCTTAGAAGCCTCTATATAGGCAAAACTGTCCACTTCTATGACCTCAGAGAAGAAAACAGCATACTGGTAGTGACAAACTTTTCATTATGGTGAGATAAAGCCTTAAAGAAAAGAAAAAGGTAGGAAGTACAGAGGACTTTATTAACTGTCTCCTCCTCAACCTAGCTTTTAGAAAGCTTTAGAAAATTCAGCCCTCTCTCAGGTACCTAACATACTTAGTTACAGCCTCCCTAATAAAAATAATCCTAGCCTTGCTAAGAATCCTTGGGCTTTTAAAATGTTCCAGAACTCAAGATACCATCCAGCCTCACTAATACCAGTTTCTTCTAATGTCACTAAACTGTGGACACACCAGGCTCTCCCATACTCCACAACCTGGACGTAGCCTGAAAGCAGTGTCGGGGCTGGGCGTGGCGGTACATCCCTATAATCTCAGCTCTTGAAAGGCTAACTCAGGAGGAACACAAGGTCAAGGCCGGCCTGGACTACATAGTGAGATCCTGTCTCAAAGATAAATAGATGGCCAGATTTGTTGTCTGATTCCTTGTTTGTAGGCAGCAGAGAGAGAGAAGAATTATACTTGAGTCCCACAATGTTTTTGAACCTCTTATACCATTTTATTTGAAAGTAGGAGTTACAAGTCAGCATGACTTAATGGATTGGTGTGTGCAGAGGTAATAAACAGAAGGTGTATCGTATGTTAGGCTCTTCAATTATTCACATCTGAAGGCAGCCAAACAACTAAAGACACACCCACAAATAGACCTCTCTCTTCACTGGTAGTAGCTCTATGAAGTCCAAAACTAACAGCTGGTAGCAATGCAGCCAAATTTGCAAGTGTTTAAACTTGCAACTCTTTGTCCCACGAAAGTGACCATGAAAATTAGTAGGTGTCTTTACCAGAGGTTTCACAATAGACTTTTTCAAAGTGTCTTAAGGCCCAAGAAAATACCGGAGATAAGATTAACAGATACTAATGGAGCCCATGTCCCCTGTAGCTTTCCATTCTAAACTGCAGCTTGACAAATCACAAGCCTAATATCTACTCACAAAGAAGCACTTTTCTTGCTTTGGATAACCTGAAAACTCTGCCCATGTGGCTGGCTCCAAATCTCAGCCCCTATCCCAATTATAGAGATGGGAAGGAGAGAGACAGAATTCCGAAGTAGGATATAAGAATCAGATCTTTCCAGAGAATAATTTCAAGACTAGGGACATCAGGAGCCCAAAGACTACAGCTTGGGAATGGAAATAAGATATTTTTAATACAAACCTGAGCTGTGTCACTGACTCATAACGTGGCCCTTGGCAAGTCAGTGATATTTTCACTATGCTTCAGGTTTCCTAGTTCACATTTGCCACTGAAGCTGTCTGTCTATTCCCGGCATCGTCTCATACTTGCAGCACATTTCATTCAGAGTGTCTTATGTTTTCACCTTGGTCATTGGTGATGCCTGAAATAATATCACACCGGAATAGCTGCAACTGAAGTGCATCCCTGACTGGATTCCACCACTGAGCCTCATGCTGCTGAATGGCTTGGTGGGGGGAGATTAAGGAAATGGCAGGCACTCTAGCAACCTGCCTTCACGGAGCTGCCCCCTTGCACTTATTTGTTTAAGGAAACCAGGCTTCCCCACGTTTCACAATATCTGCAATGGAAAAAAAAAGAAAACAAATGTACCAAAAATACTCAAAGACTTGTTTATAAATTTGGCTGTTTTCAAGATACCAGATTTACTCAAGTAGCAAAACAAAAACCCAGAATATGAAATATAAACATTTTGTGTAGGCAAAAAATGATAGCAGTACTCCGTGTTGAAAAAATCAGTTCCTCATTTTCTCCTCTCTTAACGCTGAGCCATGTATAGGAATGTCTTGGAGGCAAAACTGTAATTACATGTTTTCTCATCTACCCAATGTTCTTTCTGAGTCTCTCCAATACTCTCAAAAGGCTTTTGAACCAGATAATATGGCCCCATATCTCTAAGTTTGTGCCCCAAGACACCCTAAATTATTCTTTGTCCAGTCATGTAAGTCACTCAAAACGATACTTTAAAGTACAAATGCCTGAGTCTACCATCTGGAGATTTTGACTTTGAATGTATAATCAATACTGCATGTAATTCTTTCTGGGAAACCTTTTCCCTAAAGTCCTCTATATCCTCGCCTCTCAAGTTACAGTGTAGCAATAACATCACCTAAGAACTCTTTGGAAATATAAATTCTAAGGCTTTGCCCAGCCCTGGGATTTGTCATTTGACAAGATCATTTACACAAGTGATCACTGACACAGTAAAATTTAAGATGAATTATTTTAAATAGGTTGTATTATCTGGTGACCAAAAAGTCTTTGTGAATATTTCTTTGAGTATTAATTTAATAAATTCCTCCAACTCATTTATTCACTCAACTTGCAGTGATCTGCTCAGTGTCTAACAAATGTGCTAGGTACCAGGATTTATATTTTCTAGAGTTCTTAAACTAGAGGAATTCACCTTTAATGGAGCAATATCGGGCACTAAGTAAGACAGGTGCACAAGGATATTTTGAAAGTGAACAAATCATAGCAGGACCCAACCAGGTTTAAAGCTAGGTAGCAATGGCATCTTACTGACTCCTATGTGCAGTTCAGACCTGTCTTACTGGTTATGTTGAGACCCATGCAGCTTTTAGTTGCAGAAAAAGTAATTCATCCTATTTTAAACATCATTGCAGACTTTGACAGCCTCAAAATTCTAAACAAAGAGCCAGGCGTGGTGGTGCATGCCTGTAATCTCAGCACTCAGAAGGCTGAGAAAGGAGGATCACACCTTGCTTGAGACCAGCCTAGGCTACAAAGTGAGCTCAAGGCCAGCCTGAATTGCATAATGAGATCCTGTCTCAAAAAGAAAAAATAAATCCAAACAAGATCTCTCGCTTGGGTGGTCGTGGTAAGGTATGATAACAAATATGTAACAGGACCTACTTCCGAAGTAAGTCCCTTCTGCAGACAACAGGCAACAAAGCACTTAATCTGAAATCGCTGTCAGATAATTGTAGTCAAATACTGGATTCTGCTTTGTGATTTCAAATGGCTTAACACGAAAAAACATGAACACTTGGTTTAGCCTGGATTTGAATATTTGTAGCCAATTAGGTATCTTATAACTGAGAAAACCAAGTGATCCTGTGAGGTCACAAATAAATTATGAGAGGTATGGAGGAAGGGGTCCACAACTGTATTATATTAAAACATCCAGAAAATGATTGAAATTTTTTGAGCATGAAAAGGAAAACCTCCAACTAAAATCATTTTAAGATTTTTAGAAACAACTGTAGAAAATCTCCCTATTTATTTTCCCCCTTTTACTTATAAACAGAGTTTAAGACAATGGTTCTATTACAAAGATTTGTTTTGTCATAGCAAAAGTCAACTGTCTGAATCATTAGAGATAAGTTTCTCTTCATTCTTGTAAACACATTTGGAAAGAAAAATAAAAACATAATGGGTACCAAATTGGTCCGTGGTGTTCTAATCATTCGCTATCATTATATCTATTGTTCAGAACAAAAATATTCACCTTAAATGCAACGTTTAAGAAATACAGTGTGTTCCTATGAATTTTGCCATCACTTTGTGCATTTGGGTCTATTCTGTTAACAGTTTGCAGGCTTTTTTTCAGGACATGAAGCCTTCGAATCAGGTATGCTGCAGTCAATTGGACAGG
The DNA here is from genome assembly GCF_000276665.1 of Chinchilla lanigera. Classification (NCBI taxonomy): domain Eukaryota; kingdom Metazoa; phylum Chordata; class Mammalia; order Rodentia; family Chinchillidae; genus Chinchilla; species Chinchilla lanigera. Next base: position 2,260,946 of record NW_004955534.1, on the reverse strand, counting down.
TTATCTACGTTATGATCTTGGGTTTAAATAGAAAGGATTGTGTCAGGATCTGTTCGAGCTTCAAGAATGGCCAAAGCAGCAAATTGGAACAGTGCAGCTGCTGGCCACCTTCTGGCCCTGGCCTTGACACTTTCTGGGAAGTTAGCTGTTACATACTTCAGTTTAGAAAGCATAAAAGGCTATTTGACCTGGGAGGTTTGTTTTACATCTCAAAGACTTCCTATCTCTGAGGCAATTTGTCTGCCTGGCCTGTCCCTCTGGTTCTATTGATTGACCTTGACTTTTGTTCCTCTTTGACATGTGAATTCCAAATCTTCCTACATTCAAGACAATAGACTCAGATTGTATCTGTGACTAATTTATAACCGTTTTTCTTTACCTTCCAAGTCCTGATTTTGAGCCCTATAATATTGATTACTCACTCCTCACAATTCAGAGTGGCAGATCTTATCTTAAATAACTGAGAGGAATATTCAGTGTACATCTATTTATGTGTTACATACACATGCAGATATTTAAGCTTTCTATACAAATGCAACTTCATATAAAACACTGAAAATGATTTCTAATTATGACAAAAATGTGTGATACATAACCTGCGATAAGAGATGGGGATAGAAAGAGAAGGGAGGGGAAGGGGAAATAAAAAATAAAGAGCGTTATTTGCGTGCAGCAATTCCCCATGATGAATGTAATCATTATGTATTGAAAACATGTACTGAGAAAAAATAAAAACTGCAAAAATGAATGAAGTCCCCCTTGATGAAGCAACGGCCATGTTTAGTTTAATTCTAGCTGTTCACCTCACGCCAAAGTAAACAATGACTCTAACTCACCCTGAATATTTCAAGAAGGATAAATTACATAAGTAATTACATGTGCCCTGCCTATGGTTTCAGCACTTTAAAGCATTTGAACAGCGTATGAAAAGCTCTTTCAAATGGCTTTCATTCACTCATTGATAACCCCCCACTAGCAGGTCAAACCTATAGATGCCAGTTTACAACTCTTGTAAAAAGGTGCTATTTTCCTTTCCTGGTTTCTAGCCTGTAGATTTTCTTTTCTTGTTAGCAGGAAGAAAAGGAGATGGAAAGAAAATTACGGTCATACTCTGACCATGTTCACAGCATGCTTTTGGTGACTTTTAGTTGACATTAGCACACAGTTGGTTTCCTTAGAAACTTCTGCAGCAGGTTCTAACTTCTTTCAAACGCATTTAAATGTTTAAGAGGCCATGTCCTTTTTCCTCTGAATAATTTAAAAAAAATATTTAAATAGCACGAGCACTATAAGTGGCTTTTCTACCACCTATATTTAGAGATGTTTATAACTAAAAGATATACTTTAAAAGATATGTTTATGTTCATATGTTGGTATACATAAAACATAGGCATATGGAAAATTCTTAATCCAAACTACTCTTTCTGATTCATTGGTTAAACTTATATTAAGAATTATATCACAGATAAAAATACAATACCGTATACTTATTCCCACTGGAGACATAAATATGACTGGGCTAAGGCCATTCCTAGCAGTTGTCCAGGAATTCTGAACTCCACACAGTATCTAAATCTGATGAATAACTGCTCCTTAAATGATCCTGTTTCTTAAAATTTACCTCCAATGTTTTTGTGATACCATACTACCTTCATTATCCTATTTCTTGGAATGTAACTCTTATACACCCTTGCAGGTTGTGCTTTACCTTTTCACCTCAGTTAAGGTGAATTTTAGACCTACTGCTTTTCTTAGCCTATATCCACTGTCTCAGTGACAGCAGCTCATGGTACAGTTTCAACCATCACCTTATTACAAATAATTAATACTGTAATTTACACAAGCCAGATCTTTCTCTGGAGCCTTAACTTTATATAACTAGACAAATAGAGCCAGATATCCTCCTGCTACCTCTAGGTCAATGTAACTGAAATCCAATCATAATTCCCTGTAAATTAGCACCCCTTCTAACCTCCCTACTTGTGCATAAGAAGCACCATCATTTTTCTGGGTCATAATCTTGGTATTATTCTGCACTTATATCGTATCCTCTTCCCTCACAATCTAGCCTCATAAAAATGCTCTGAAAATATTAATTCATTCAACAAATATTTGCTGAATACTTAATATTTACAAAGCACTAAGCTAGATACTAGGAAAGTACTTGAGTTTTGTCCAGTTTTTCATATATAAATGAATGAAGTGAAAGTCTTCATTTACAAATAACATAATGGCCTAAGAATCTTTAAATTCTTTGTGGTATAAGTATCTAGGAGTTATGAATTTGAGTCAGACTTCTAAATGATCAGTTGAACTCTTCTGAAATAGAAGAAATCACCAGAGAACAAAAATGAAATGATACCTGAATAGTAAGCATATGATCTGATATTATAACAGCCTTAGGAATACCTTAAGTATGACCACTGATCTTTGAATCTTAAAATCTTTCATTTTAATGCTCACATATGAACAGGTGAAAAAGTTGGAAATGAGGCATGAAGATATATCTAAGATTCTTTAAAATCTAGATGAGAAAAAAAAACTCCATACAGGCACAAAAAGACTGAAAGTACTAGTTCATAAAGAAAAGATGAATCTCCTGTCAAAATACAAAGGTAAGGGACTTCTTTAGTCTTATAATGGATAGCTATCAAAAATTAACAGTAAAAATCAAACTTAGTAGGATAAGATGAAAAATATTGATCTTAAAGCTAGAACCAAGACATGGACATCCTCCAACTCTACTCCTGTTACATGCTGTGTTGGAGAAGGGTGGGCAGGGAAGACAATTTACTACCAGTGGGCATCAGTTTTCTTTGGGGGATAACGCACAAGTTCTAGCATCAGAACATGGTGATGGTTGAACAATTCTGTAACTATACTGAAAACCATTGAATTGTACACTTGAAATTGTTGCCTTTCATTGTATATAAATTATATCTCCATAAAGCTCATTAATAAAATATGTGAAATATCCCCATACATAGTCAGTTGATTGTCACAGAAGTGCAAGAGCAATTAAATAGGTAATGTAGAGTCTTTTCAACAAAAGGTGTTTGAAAACTTGGATAACCGTATGCCAAAAAGTGACCTTAAGTCCATACCTCACACTCTGCACAAAAATTAACCCCAAATGGATCAAGGAACTAAATGTAAGGCAAAACTGTAAAACTTATAGAACAAAACATGGGAAAAAAATTGTAATCTTGGGATAAGTAAAAAGTCCATAAGCACGATAGCAAGAACATAATCCATTTAAAATTTGATAAAATGGACTCCACCAAAATTTAAAGTCTTTGCCTTATAAAGTACATTAATAAGAGAACTGTGACAGAAGCAGCCGACGGGAAGAAAATATTTGTATATCACATATCTGACCAAGTGTTTGTATGCAGAATATATATCTAACTTTCAAAAATTAACAAAAAGAAACAGTACAATTTTTAGGACTGAAAGAAATATTCTAATAGACATTTTACCGGAGAAGATATGCTGATGGCAAACAAGTATTGAAAAAGATGTTCAATACAATTTATCACTATAAAAATTCAAATTAAGACAAAATTAAATATCTGTATACAGTATTTAAAAAGTCAAAGAACAAAACAAATAAAGAAAATCAATGCCAAATTCTGGCAGAAATGCAAAGTAACTGGAATTCTTACACATTACTGTTAAGAATTCAAAATGATACAGACCCTTTGGTAAATAATTTAACAAATTTTTACAAAGTCAAGAATTTATTTACTTCTAGATATTTTCCCAGAGAAATGAGAACTAATGTTCTTACAAAATATTGTATGTAGATCTTTATAGTAGCTTAATTTATAATAAAGAAGAACTGGAAACAATTCAAAGTCTATCCACTGGTGAATGAATAAGTGTGGTATATCTGCACGATGAAATCCTACTGGGCAATAAAAAGCAATGAACTATGAAAATCCACAACATCACTTTTAAATCTTAAATGTGTATTGCTAAGGCAAAGAACTCATTCAAAAAGCAAAAGTGCTATGATTTCAGCTTGATATTATTCTGCAAATAATAAAACTATAGAGATAAAGAAAGAGTCAATGATTTCCAGGGCTGGAAATGGATGGAAGGTTTACGAGAAGGCAGTAAAATGAGGGAACTTGGGAGAGTTATAGGAATGTTCTAGATGTTGCTGTTGGTGGTGTTTCGACAACTGCATGCATTTGTCCAAGCTCCTGGAACACCTACCAAAATTGTTGTACAGATTCAATGCAATTTCCATTAAACTACCATTAGCATACCTCACAGATCTCGAGAAAACATGCCTTCAATTCATCTGGAACTGGAAGAGACCCAGAAGAGCAAAAGCAATCCTGAGCAACAAGGACAAGTCAGGTGGAATCACAATCCCTGACCTGAAATTATACTATAAAGCTACTGTCATAAAATCAACTTTGTACTGGCCACAAAACACACCTGAGGATCAATGGAACAGACTGGAAGCAACAGCCACAACCAAAAACACACTCAGCCACCTAAACTTTGACAAAGGAGCCAAACAAACTCACTGGAAAAAAGATAGCTTCTTTAGTAAATGGTGCTGGAAAAATGGGCTTGCTACCTGCCAAAGACTGGAAATAGACCCAAGTCTATCACCATGCACCAAACTCAAATCTAAATGGGTCACAGTTCTCAAAATTAAAAGAGAAACACTAAATCTATTGGAAGGGAAAGTAGGTAAAAATCTTGAAGACATAGGGTTAGGCAGAGAGTTCATGGACAAAAACCAAACTGCATGTGAAACACTTCAAAGAATCAACAACTAGGGTCTCATCCTACTGAAAAGTTTCTGCACATCTAAAGAAATCACCAGCAGAGTAAAAAGTATACCCACAAATTTGGAAAAAAAATTAGCTGACTGTCCCTCAGACAAAGGACTTCTATCTAGAGCGTATAAAGAATTTAAAAATATCAGCCTCCCCAAATTTAAAGACCCAATCCAAAAATGGGCAGCTGAGATGAATACACACTTCTCAGATAAGGAAATACAAATGGCAAATAAATGCAAGAGAAAATGTTCAACATCATTAGTCATTTGAGAAATGCAAATTAAAGGGGCTGGGGACTTAGCTCAGCGGCAAAAGCACCTGCCTGGCAAGTGCAAGGTCGTGAGTTCGGTTCCCGGTGCCGGAGAAAAACCAAAAA
>NW_004955534.1:2175999-2255668 GCF_000276665.1 Chinchilla lanigera | reverse complement strand
CACTTCTCAGATAAGGAAATACAAATGGCAAATAAATGCAAGAGAAAATGTTCAACATCATTAGTCATTTGAGAAATGCAAATTAAAACAACATTGAGATCTCATCTCACCCCAGTAAGAATGGCTATCATTAGGAAATCAACCAGTAATAAATGCTGGCGAGGCTGTGGAGAAACAGGAACTCTTTTCCACCTCTGTTGGGAATGCAGACTGGTGAAACCACTGTGGAAATCAGTTTGGAGATTCCTCAGCAAAGTAGGTCTAAAGGTCCCATTCAACCCAGCTATTCCCCTTCTGGATATTTTCCCAGAAGATCTGAAAACATCATATCAGAACAATGTACGTGCCCCCACGTTCATAACAGCGCAATTTGTAATAGCTAAATTGTGGAAACAACCCAAATGTCCATCCACTGAGGAATGGGTAACAAAATTGTGTCGCTTTTCTATAATGCAATATTACTCAGCTATAAAGAAAGATAAACTTGAGGCTCTTACAGGTAAATGGTCACAACTAGAGACCATACTTATTGTAAAATAAACCAGACCTCCATGTGTAAGCAACATATTGTCTCACTACTGTAAGAACATGAAAGAGTGAATAAAATTTAGGAGGTTTGATAGACATGGTAAAACAAAAGGAAAATGCTCACAAGTGAAGAGCAACTGGGATGAGGGAAAAGAGAAAAGAAAGAAGGGGAAATTATGTACGTATGTACATACAGGATAGCTAACATAGTTGTACTACTGACTTCTATTGCTTTACTGAAAGGAACAGTTCGTGATTACTTACTTGATCAATCTTGCATGTCTGTATTTGTTTTCCTCAGAAATCACTTTGAAGATATCATTATATCATACAACAAACATTGCTAATTTCCTACCACTTTGTCTGTAACTCTATTGCTTGTATTGTTCTTATGCTATTTTGTAAATGGATGTCTGTTTGTTAATATGTTTTCCTTCTTTTATTTTTAAAATAAATTTAAAAAATAAATAACTCCTAGAACCCTATACCAAAGAAAAGCAAATATTACTCAATTTTTAAAATACATTACTATAATTTTTAAAAAGAACAGGATTCACCAAGATTGTTAAAAAGAAACACACACACACACAAATATTAATTACATTCTTGGACCAATGAAAATTAGAAAACACAAATTTTCAGGAATATAGTATTTGCAACAGTAACAAAAAACTAAAAGGTATTTGGAAATAAAATGTGTGCTATATCTTTCTTAAATTTTATAAAACTTTGTTGACAGAAAAGAAGAGCTATATAGGTGAAGAAATAAGAAAACATTGAATGGCAGAGTACTCGCTCATAAAGATCTTATTTCTTCAATATTGAATATTAATTCAGTACAGGTCCAATCAAAGTCCTAAAAATGAGCTTCTGTGGAGCTCAATAAGCTGAAACTTCATATAAAACAGAAGACCCCCCAAAAAAACAGAAAATTGCCAAGGAAAGCAAGGAGAGAGATTCTAACAAATATCAAAATTCTTTTAAAAGTATAATTAAAACATTGTGATATTGGTACAGGACAGATCAGTGGATAAATGGTACAGAATAGGAAACCCAGAAACAAACTCCCACTCTGTGAAAACTTGACATATAAATAAATGGAAAATAATTAGCTATTTAATAAATGGTTCTGGAGTGATTGTTTCACTCTATGGAAAACTTCATAGGAAAAAACCTAGATCCTCTCTTGAAACACTCATAAAAATTAATTCACATTTTATTAAAATCTTCAATAGTAAAAGAAAAACTAAAAACTTGTCCAGGAAAATATTGGAGAGTGTTTTTATGATGTTAGGATAAAATGGCTTTCTTATATAAGACACAAAATGTACAAATTGTAAACGAAACAGTCAGTCATAAATGTTACTGTAAAAAGTTCTGTACAGTATAAATCAACATTTACAAAAAAGGCAAGCAACAGAGTGGGTGAAACTATTTCGCAACTTATATAACCTAAAAAGCATCAGACACTAAAATTACACAGTCCATTACGATAGCCACTAGCCACATGGGTTGTTCAGCCTTGGGAATGTGGCTGCCTGAGACTGAGGTGTGTGAAATACCATATTTTGACATGACATGAAAAAAATAATGTAAAATATCTCATTTATAAGTTTGATATAGACTAAATGTTAAAATGATAATATTTTGGATATATAGGTTAAAGATAATATACTATTAAACATGTGTTCCTTATTACCCCCTTAATGTACTTAATAGAAAATTTTAATAGTTCTATCAGACAACAGTGATTTAAAACAATGAGAAAAGTATATAAACACAAATGGACAATAAAACAAAATAATATTCAATTTCTCACAATGAACAAGGAAATGTAATTTCAAAAACTGGGATGTGCATCAGACTGCCAAAATTTAAAAATCTGACCTTACCATGTTTTTGCAAGAACGTGGAACAACTGGAAACTTGGCACACAGATATATAGTGGTGGGTTGTAAATGGCTGCAACCACTTCAAATAATTTGGTAGTATCTCCAAGTTGAAGATCTGTATTTCATACCATCCAGCAATTTCTTTTAGGTATATCTATGTTAGAAAATCTTACACACAGGCACAAGGAGTTATATAAAGCAGTATTCCCTCTAATATTGTAAATATGAATTGGAAACAATATAAATTTCATCAAGAGAATAAGTTAATATATTATGGTGTATTCAGACAACAGAATTCTTTTGCAGGCTAATATGAAGCAATTAGAGTAGCATCTCTCAAAGTGTGGTCATCAAAATTTATTAGCAATGTAAATTATTACACCCAACCCAGACCTACCTGCAGGTGAGGTGCCTAAGGTGTGTTTCAACAACCCCCTGAGGCATTCTGATGCATGTTAAAGTTAGAGAAATACTCAACTAAAGATATATATTTCAAGAAAAATGATGTTGTAGAAGGATAAGACAGTATGATATTTAATCTTACCTTTTGCAAATAGCACTTTATATTGTTTGTGGATGCAAACATGGTAGTGACAATAAAAAAACATTCATGGAGTTGATAACATCAGATTTATGGCAACACTTCCAGGGTAGACTAGGAAGCAAATGGGATATGGGAGAGGAGGGGTTAAAACCAGATACTTCAACTGCACTTGGGATGTTTTATTTACCTAGAAAGTTTTCAGGATGCTAGGGGAAGTCTCTGTACACAGATCTTGACACTGTTGTCTAATTAGTTGCTTAGAATAAATTTGGAGAGGTGGAACTGTGGAACAATTTCTCTCAATTACTACTATTACCACCCTAATTCTATTTTCTTGAGTGGGCAGTATTGCAATTACTCAGTACTAATAACTTTAGTATACACCCAAGGGACTCAGAATACACGTTGAAAGCTTTGGCTTCAAAAATTTCTTTCTGTGTATATTATCTCTTTATTTAAACAATTTCAATGGAAAAACAACTTCAAAATATAACTCCTGACTTCATATTCAAATGCATCTGATATACAGTTCCTGTTTACATCAATTATATACAAGAGTTAGCCTGGTTACAGAGCAACATTCTGGGTAAAAATATCTATTTTGGTCAAAGGAGTCCATGCATTTTTTCCTAAACTTGCCACACCCATTTAAGCGTCCTTGTCCTTGCTCACTATTCATCACCCCCTTTCCCCCTGACATCTAAATCCTGCTTGCTCTATAAAATCTGACCCAAGTACAAGTCAACAGCTTCCCCACCCTCATCATTCTAGAGCAAAGAGATTATAAATAACCCTTTCCAGCCATTCCTTTGGATGTTTCTAGTGTAATCTGTGTCACTTATTGCTCAGCTATATTATACTCTATGATTTATTTTTATGTACCTGTGCCTGATCGACCCAGCTACACTATTTTATTTTGTCTTATTCTGTATCATTTTTCCAGTAAAGTTTTATCCTACTTCAGAGAGAAACCAAGGTTGCTCCAACACAGTATAAATACTCCCGGTCCACCATGCAGGTTTCTCTGACACCAAGTAGATTACCCTACAAACAACCTACAGTGCAAGCTCTCTGAGAGCAAGAATAATAAATGTGTTGCTATTAGCAAGTGATAGTTATATATTTAACATCCAGCAGATTGTGTAGAAAAGTTAGTAGATAGCCAATGACTGATTGTTGTTAAATGAATAAATGAGTAGATGAATGAATGGATGGGTTTTATAATTTTTCTGTAATAATGATTACTATTTCCAGGTACTAAATATTATTTGAGTTCTGGAGAATTAATTTGGAAGACAAATCTCTCAGTTGCTCCACAGCCCTCACCATTAGCATTTTTTTTTTTCAGGTACCGGGAATCAAACTCACAACCTTGCACTTGCCAGGCAGGCGCTGTGCCACTGAGGGAAATCCCCAGCCCCTCATTAGCATTTTTTTAAACTAGAAGTTTTGAGGAACTCAACCCCTTGTTTGAAAAGTTTATGTTTGTGGAAGGAAAATGAAAACTGATGGGCTTTTACTATCCATTATGTACTTTCCTATATATATATATTTTTTTTTTAGCACAAACGTCAACTATGACAAAGAGGTGTCATTGTTATTTTCACTTTGCAAACAAGGAAAATGAGAATTAGAGGTGAAAAAACTCAAGATCACATAGCAATCAATGGCAGAGCTTGGTTTTGACTCAGCCCAAATGCTTTACTCTACAACACAGTTGCTTATTCTGGACACATTGAAAGATGATGAATATGTGTGACGATTACTCTTTACTGTCAACTTGCTTGGCTTGAGAGGTACCAGGGGATTAGTAAAGCACATTTCTGAGAATGTCCAGGTGGGCAGGAAGGCATGACCTTAGGACTCTATTTGGTCCCTGGCCCTTTCTGCTCTTTTCTCCTATTCTCTGTTTCCTTGCTCCCGTTAGTTGAGCAGCTTTCTTCCATCACACCATCTGCCAGGATATTTCTGCCCTGGAACCAGCTGATAATGGACTGAAATCTGTGAAACTGGAGCCAAATTAAACATCTCCTCCTTTAAAGTGTGTATGTCAGGTATTTGGTTGCAGCAATGAAAAGCTGATCAATCAAACCATCTGAATAAAATGTCCCCCAGTACTTTATTTTCTAATATTCTAGTAACCTAAATGAAATTTATTGAAAGTTCCATACTATTTAATACCCACAGTGTATAATATATCTGTAAGGCATCTAATCAATATTTATTATAACCCATTTAACTATCAGTACCATAAAATACCACAGTTCCCATAGATCTCAGTATAGGCCAATGCACAAAGTAGATGTTTAGGACATGTTGTCACCTGACAGAACTCTTCAGACAAACTGAGAGAAAGGTGGTACCCAAAAGACCACATTCTATTTACTACATATATTTTAGAGAATAGGGTAGGGACAGTTATTTAGATTCTGAGACATCTTATAAATTTCTTGGTAAAATACTTTCTGGATCACTAATTTTTCTTAAGTACACCTATTAAGGTATTTGTAGAACTGTAATTATAGCTGCTATATTTTGTTTATGCAGTATTCAGTTACCTACATGGCATGCCATTTATCTCAATAATTATCTCAATAATTATCCTATTAAGTCTAAATGAATGTTTTCAAAATGAATTATATGGCAAATTGTCACCCTCCCATTGTACCCCTATCCTCAAGTCTATACCTCTTTGTACAAGTCAGTCCTCTGGACATTGAAGCAAATCTCCTACAGGAAAGCTATGCAAGTAATGAGAAAGGGAACTAAGCATTTGTGACTTTTTGACACTGTTTATGCAAAATAATTGGCAAGATGCCTCACATACCAAATATCACTTAATCTATTCATGTATGCACCCATACCCACCCCCTCAAAAAACCTAAGAAATGCTTAAACAGAAAGTACATTGTCCTAGCTGGAACAGGAAAAGGATTAAAAGATCTGGTGCTTCTGGGCACTCACTAAAATGGAGGGGAGGCTTAGCCCTCCCTGTTTCCTGCTGATCAGCTTACATGCCTCATCCTGCCTATTCTCTACATATCTCCTTCAGCCAGGCATGAAGGATGCTACTCATGCCCAAGCATTCCCTACTCCATGCAATTCAGACTTGCAAGGAGACATGAACTCTAATACATATTAACTCCTATAACGTTCTTATCCAGCTCTAGCCGTGTTTCAGTTACAAGTCTTATTCTTACGAGGAAAGGAAACTGTAAATAGAAATTGCACATTTCATTCCTCCACAAATCATTTTCTGTGGTACATCTACTGTGAGCATTCCAAATGCATGGACTCAGGAGGCAAAGCATTATGGCAAATCTGTAAGACAGTTTTCCTGTGATTGCTATGTCATGATCCTTCATTCGATGTAGGGTTAATGTACAGAAACGAAGGCAGTTCACCAAGGGTGGTGAACCATCCCCTACACACTTTCAATCCCAATCTGAGGGTGGAAGAGATCATTTATGCTAGTAGATGCCTTCATCAGTTCCCTTTATTTAAGTCCTTGAAGTAACTCTTTAGAATCCTAGCCAGTTCATTCTTCCTGCTGTCATCCAAGATTTAGCAAATTTAAAAGTTACAGCTTGAGGGTACCTAGAGATCCACAGGGAAAAATGTGCTATTCTTTTTATGTGGTCCAAACAGCTGGGGCAGGAGGAAGGATGGCAGCAACAACATCTGAAAGGAGCAGGAAGCTGCTCTGCCTGTCATCCTTACCCGAGAAGAACAGGTGTTCAATATCTGCATATGTGCTCTACATGCAAACAAAGTAGCACTTATGCTGTGCACTTCATTATCATTAAGAAATTGGGGAAGATGTATTAAGTATCAGTAATAGTCATTCCTTTAATGCCAGCAGTAATGGGCAGACCATGAAATTATGCATCCCTTTCAAGTACCATGAAAAGGATATTGAATTTACAGCAACTTACAAATTAAAGGAGACTTTAAGGAGCATGCCTCAGAGCTCACCTTAGAAGCAATAATCTTTTACAACATCCCTAGAATGGGTATTTTTAACTAATGATTTTTCTCTGTTCTCTAAACATTATTTTCCATATCTACACAAAGCTATCATGGAACTAGGCCAGTGTTTCTCAAAGGTGTGATGCATGCCACACCTGTATCAAAATCACCTGGCTGGGCATTTCTCAAAATTAAGTTCCATGAGTCCCTCAGAAAACTCACACAGTCAAAAGTGTTGAACCTGGGATCAGAACATCTGCACTATTTTTGTTTGTTTGTTTTTGTTTTTCTTCCGGTATCAGGAATCGAACTCACGACATTGTGCTTTCCAGGCAGGCGCTGTGCCACTGAGCTATATCCCCAGCCCCAGAACATCTGCACTTTAAAACATAGCTCTTCTTCCTCTTACCCCAGATGGTTCTGATATATATTTAATAAGTTGGAAAGATGCTCCACTTCCCATGTATGTTCATATTGCTGCCCTTTTCTAGACTGCGCATGCTCTCTACTCTTATCTGTGAATGACCTCCCTGTGTTTGTACACTCTGCTCAAATTCTGAATCAGTGTTTCTCAAAGTAGAGTTCAGAAACATTTGTATCAAGAAATGCTTGTCCATCAGCAGAAGATTGTACAAGGGAGATATATATTCACTCAATGAAACATTATTCAGCCAGAAAGAACAATGAAACTATGTCATTTGCAGGAAATTAGATGGAATGCAAGACCACAAATTAAGTGAAATAAGTCAGACACAGAAAATAAAATAACATATGGTTTCTCTTATAAGAGAAACTTAAAACATTAATAAATTGATGAGTAAAATTAAGGAGAAATGGTAGGAAATAGGAAGGCAGGCTTTTTGGAGATGTCCAAGGAGATCAGGGGGAAGAATGCAGAAAGGGAGAGGGGGTCAAGGATTGAAAATGATGGAAGTATGTTATATACAGGTACCAATTACCCAGAAAACAGCGATTACACACTGCAAAGATATAGCAATAAAAAAGAAACATTTGCTTCGAAAAATAAAGGTGCATACTATAAATGGATGCCTATGAATCAGACTCTCTTCTAGTTAGTCATCATACCAATTCTCAGACCTTTAAAAGAAATCCATGATAGATGATAGGAAAGGGAAAGGAATAGCTCAAAGGAAGGATCGACTGGGAGGAGGGAAAGAAGAAAAAAGAACGGAGGAAGGCAAAACATAAATATATATATGAATAGCTGCGATGGCTGTGTTGCTGTTGTCTGACTGTGTATTGAAATGAACAGTTAATGCTCACAATCTTTTATGCACTGATTGACTTTGCATGCTTGTATCTGGTGGTCTGAGCAACTGGTCTGAAGGTAACAATATGCACTGGAATTACCATGGTGAACTCCTATAATCTTGTCTAGTGAAACTCTGCATTATCTCTAATGTTTTATTGAAGAATTATTTTCTTATTCTCTTTAATGGTTTGAGCAATCTTTCATTCTTACATCTGGTAATCTGAGCAATGTAGTTGAGGATAGCAATATGTAATATAACAACCACTGTTGATTCGTATTATTTTGTCTTGAGACCCTGTATCACTTTGAATGTTCTTCCTCTGATTTGTCTATGTTCGTGATACTGGTATGCTGCTAGTGTTTTGTTGTTGTTGTTGTTGTTTGTTTGTTTCTCATGTACTACTCTCTTTAAAATAAAATTAAAAAAATCCAAGAAGCTCAAACCATAAGAAGTCCTGATCAAGAGGTAACTGAGGCTCAGGGGCTAATCCTATTCTGTTTAGTTCAGGTAGGCTCAGTCACCAGGATCATCAAGTCATAAAACAATGTTTTTTTTCCAGAACTTTTCCTGCTTACTATTAACATTTTCAAACCAAAACAAGAATGAAAGTGCCTCAGTCAAGGACATTCTGCCTTTCTTAATTCTGCAGGAACAGCAGACTGCCATTGCTTATTTTTCCAAAGACCCTCAATTCTTTTTCTAAATAACTTCCCATATACAATAAAATTGTCATGTCTAGACTCCTCTGTGGACTTTGTGATTAATGCCAGTAGACTCAGCATTTGCACGCAACAGTTTAGAAGCAAAATATTGCTACAACTCAGGTTCATTTTCAACCCAGATAGCTAATGCTCAAAAAGTCTCCTAAAATCTGTGTAACTGAAGTTCGAAAGCACCCCAAACCTGTACCTATTTGCAAAATAAGGCACAACAACACATGAGATTATCCAAGTTTTCAACATAAAAATAAATAGATTTACCTTGTAGAGCCACACATGTGGACGAAGCATATTTTTCAATGTCCAATGTAGCTTTGAAAGAGAAATATTATGCAGGAGGAGAGTACATTTCAGTCTTTCCTTCTAGACACATAATCCATTCTAATGATTTGTTGTCATGTAATCTGCAGGTAGGTCCATATCATGTGGGGACACCTCTCCAAGCCATGATGATAATCCCCAAAGTCAGCTTACAGAATTTTCCCATGTCTGTACATCCATCTATCCATCTATGTATTCAACACACACTTATTTTACTTTCTCCAAATCCTGTTCGAGGTGCTGCAATACAGCAATGATCAAACAGATAAAGTGGCTGTTCTCATGAAGCTTCTATTTGACTGGGAGAAATTAACAATAAACAGGAAAACAAAGAAGATAGTTTCAAATAGCAACAAATGTTATAAAGAAAATAAACCAAGTAATAAAATAGAGTAATTGTGGGGCTGGGGAAGTAGCTCAGTGGCATAAGCGCTTGCCTGGCAAGTGTGAGGTCATGAGTTCAATTCCCAGTTCCAAAACAAACAAAAAAAATTGATGTCTTGTGGTTGTTTACTGCCGGGCATCATGGTGCACACCTGTAATCTCAGCACTTGGGAGGCTGAGGCAGGAGGATCATTATGAGTTTGAGGCCAGCCTGGGCTACAAAGTGAGCTCAAGACCAGCCTGAACTGCACAGTGAGGCCCTATATCCAAAAGACAAAAAAAAAAAAAAAAAAAAAAGAGTATCTGTGGCTCTAGGAACTGATATTAGGTGACAGAGAAAGGCCTCTCTGAGAAGGTAACTCTCAAACTGAAACTTAAATGACAGCAAGGAGCCACCAATGGGAAGATGCAATAGTACAAGCACATGGAACAGCACATATGAAGACCTTGATACAGGGCCGGGGATATAGCTCAGTGACATAGTGCCTGCCTGGCAAGTACAAGGTCTGGAATTCAATTCCGGGTACCAAAAAAAAAAGACCTTGATACAGAAAAGGGCTTTGTCTGGATGAGGTCTAAGAAGAAGGCCAGTGTGACTATAATTGAGAGAGAATAAGAGAGAGTGACTGGACATGAGGTCAGTTAAGGAAACACAGCCAGACTGCAGGGTTTTGTAGGCCACGGAGAGTAGTACAGAGTTTATACTAAATGCAGTGGAAAGGCAGAGAGACTAGTGGACCATGAAATATATTTGAAGATGTCTTTCCTTCTTATTGATAGCAACAGAGTCTGTCTATCAAACCAAGACTATATGTTGAGATACTTTCGAAAACATCATCTTGCTTAAACCTTTCAGTGATCCTATAAAGCTGACTGTTTCCAGGTAAGGCAATGGTAATCAAGTTTATCTAAGGACACACAGCTAGTAAATGATGAAACAAGGATCCAAATCCATGTCTGTCCTGCTCCAAAGTCATTATTAAGCACTATACAAAGATTTACGACCAAGGAATGTAGAAATAACTGTATGTTACTATTCAAGAAGCACTTACTACATGCTAGGTACTGGGCTGACCTCAGATAATCTTCACTACTATACTATGAGACATGTACTATGATTATGCCATTTTGAAGATGAGTAAATTGTGACTGAGAGAGGCTAAAGTCTCATGGTCACAGACTTGAGAAATTCAAATCTAGATCCATCTGATCTGAAAGCCCATAGCAACAGCATTTCCCCACACTGCCAAATGTCACAGCTTTTAAATTATTTCAATTCAAATGTTAGCCTAGCTTGGGAACTTGTCACTATCTTGTTCCTTTCTGCACACTCAGCAAGATCTCAAGAGGGATGGTAAACATTCTACTATAAATAACTGAAATAATATGGAAGGTGAGATGACATTCGCAAGATGGCCCTCTTCTTCAGACTCTTATACACAGAGAATACTGCCCAGCTGTGGAGGACAGGAAGCTACCATTTTCCTTGTGTCTGTGTCTAGGAGACTATGAGTCTTTTGTTTTAGTTATGAATAGGGAAGAAGCAATTGAATGGGTGTGTAATATCTGAAGGCATGTTAAGGTCTAAATATCTGGTGATAATGTGTCTGAACAGATCCTCTAATATATACATGAAAGCAGTCCAGGCAAACCTGTGGCACACATGTTATTTGTTTTACTTTTAAAACAAAAGATGTTAATACATGAGTTGCTTTTTCTAAACTAAAATCTCAGTATTTGTGTTTAATTGTAGTGTTGGCACTTTACAGTAAATACATAGGTTTGAGGGTGCAGTTTGGGTACTCACTTGTACATACGTACCCACTCTGGGGACTCCTAAGGGCTCTATTCTATTAAGAAAAGGGAAGAGGAAGGAGAGCTACTCCTCATGCTTTATAAGTTGGAGCTCTAAGGTGGGTATTATTTAAACATTAGAATGTGCCAGATAATGGAATACAAGGACTGATCAAAAAAGATTGCGCACATGTAAATTTTTTAAATTTATTACAATAAAAGACATATTGCCATTAAAGTCCCTCAAAAGACTCCCCCTCATTTCTAACACATGTATCCCGTCATTCTTGTCACTTTATGAAGCAGTTCTGGAAGTCTTTTTTGCAGATTTTTTTTATTTTAAAGAGAATTTTAAAAAATAACAAAATAACAACACAGACAAAAACAAAACAACTTAAAAACAATAAAAATGATGCAGGGTTTAAAAACAAAATGATAGGAATTAACAGTGGTTGTTATATTACATAGTGTTATATTCAACAAAGTTGCTCAGATTACCAGATGTAAGAATGCAAGACTGATCAAAACCATTAAAGAGAATAAAAAAAAATAATACATTAGAAATGATACAGAGCTCCACTAAACAAGATGGTAGGAATTCACCAGTGGTTGGTATAGTGCATATTGCTGTCTTCAAATTAGTTGTTCAGATTACCAGACATAAGCATGCAAAATTGGTCAAAAAAATTTAATCATTAACTGTTCCTTTCAATAAACCAATAGACATCAGCAGTACAATTATCCCAGCTCTATCTATCTATCTATCTATCTATCTATCTATCTATCTATCTATCTATCTATACATCTATAGTCCCTGGGAGTCCTTTTTGGTGAATATCTTTACAGGACATGATAAAAAATATAGTGAATGCTGATGCCAAGTACCATCCAATAGAAAAATAAGTTCATAAAAACATTATAGTGCATCTTCATCTACTTTATTCACTGGATCTGACACCTTGGGACTTCTGACTCTTCTTCAAAGTCGAAACAACTGTGAAAGGTAAACATTTTGGATGAATTCAGGTTGTGGAGGCAGGCTGAACAGTGCAACTAAAGACTCAAAAGAGGACTTCTAGAACTGCTTCAGAAAGTGGCAAGACTGATGGGATAAGTGTGTTTGAAGGAAGGCAGAGTATTTTGAGGGGAATTAATAACAGTTTGTCTTTTACTGTAATAATGGCCTAAATTTGAAATTAGCTGTATTTTTATCATACTTTGTATTTTTCAGTCATGAAAAGAAAGGAAGTATGTTATTATACATGCTGCAGCATGAATGAACCTTGAAAACATTATGCTAAGTGAAATACAGTAGACCCCAAATGGCACACATGTGATTCCATTTATATGAAACATCCCAGAGTATGCAAATCCATAGAGACAGAAAAGAGATCAGTGCTTGCGAGGTTGTGGAGGGGTGAGAGGAAATGCAAAGTGACTAGTTTTTGTTGAGGGAGGGTAATAAAAATATTCTACAATTAGATAATGGTGATAGTTGCACAATATTGTGAATGAACTAAAATCCACTTAAGGTAAATATATATCTTGGATTATATCTCAATAAAGCTGTTGCAAAAAGTATACATTTGAGGAAATAATACTAACAATGTACGTTCACCATCCATACAAATCTTGAAGCTGTCTAGACAAAAGCACTTATGGCTACTAGGATCCAGATCCCACAGAAACTAATCCCTGATGATAAAATTTCCCTTCTTCTTTGTTCTATTCTTCTTTAGTGTCCTAACAAGCAATAAAGTGGTTCAAGAGCCAGGGAAAAGAAAACTGTTATCTTCAGTCTGTCAGGAGACTCTCATCTGACAGATGAGAAAGCCAGGACACAGAGAGTTTAAGTGTTATCCCATGTCAAGCCACTGATAAGTGGTGAAACCAAAATAGAAACCTAGCCAGTGTTATACCTGAGCCTGTGTTTTTAGCCACCATTCTTTCTGTTACTTCCCAGTAATAGTGGTGATAATAGAAATACTAGCTAAAATGTACTGAGCATCTGCCTGCTACCAGATAGTCTAGCTTTGAGGTAGATGCTACATTAATCCTCACTTTGTAGGAGGCATAGAAAGGCCTGGTAATATACCCAGGGCAACAGGATGAAGGAGCAAAGGATAGAATCATATCCAGGCAGTCACTAAATTCTGCCACCTCCTTTCTTGACACTTTGATTCTAACCTCGCGTAAGAGGGGAAGATTCTGCACTCACCTGACCCATGAGAGCCAATCACATTCATTGTTTAGCCTGTTCTGTCCTGTAAAATCAACCAGTTCCTGGCCAGTGTCTCTCATCTCTTCCCTGGGCACTTTCGGTTGCTGTCTGTGCCAGCCTAGCCCTTCTGGCCTTTCTGGGGAAGTAAGTAATTTTCCCCAAACATAAATCATGCAGCAGAGAGTGCACTGACCAGCCTTTGAGCTGTACAAAGGCAACTTTGGCTTTTCTCTTTTCATGTATTTTGCACGACAGAAAGCTACTGAGACAGCCCAATCCCCACTGCCTAAGAGCTGTAAGAGGAGTCTTACAGTCTCCTCGGCTAATTAAGAAAAGGTTGGAGTTCTCAGGGTCTTTGGTCTGAAATACAACTGAAATCATCCAGGTTGAAAAAAAGATTTCCAAAATGAGGCATTAAATATCAGTGCTGATTGAATTTTATCTCTCTGAGTAATTAGAAAATGGAAGTGAATCTGATAATAGATTTTTAAATGATACAGCCCTTCACACACAATAAATTTCTTTGATTTTCCTCTCATATGCATTCAGATCTGTATAATACCCTTTAAGGCAAGTATGTTTTTAAGGGCAATATTACAATATCTCTTGACAGATGTAAATATGAAACACATTCTAATATCAGGACAGAGGCAATGCCAAAATATGGATTCTAAGGGTAATAAGGAAACAGGCAGCAGTGTGAGGCTGGGAACAGAAGGCTAATAGACAAATCCCCTATGGTTACCAAAGTCAGCAAATGTGAACCAAGGATCTGAGATCTAGAGAAACAAAGTAAAGGGAGCGTCTCCATAGTCTGGATTCCAAGCGATCTGATAGGAAAACAAAACAAAATAAACACAATATCCAAAAACCCCACCAATAATTATTAATACAAATATGATCCTTGGATAGAGTTTTAGTGCCACAGTTGTCCTTCACACACACACACACACATTGAGCAGGCAGGAAACAGTCTCAGCTCAGTGTATGAGTGGAATTGGACTTGAAAGGATCAGAAGAGTAGCAGCAGCTGGCAATAAAAAGAGTGAAGAAATCAATAGCGATAGCTGGGTCCCAGTAAATGTCAAAAAAGTCCTTTATTAAGGCAGTGTTGTTCTCAGTTATGAATATGCATGGCCTGAGCTGGTGGGTAGCAGACCGCCTGAATGGCTCTTTCAACGGAGACCCAGTGTCATTCTGGAGTCTCAGAGCCAAGGATGGCACACAGGAATGCTCTTGTTAACAGCACCTGCTCGAGACTCTTCTCTCTTGTCACTACATACTTCAGATGGTGACCTTCAAAATGCCAGACTGTATTGAGCACGTCTTATACAATGCGGAAGGCTTTCTTTCTGAAGTCCTCAAATGCAGGAAAAATGTTACTTTTGTGCTATTTGAAAGTAAAGAGATGAGCAATAGCACACTTGGTACTGCACTGGTGACCTTGGAGAACTTTTTTCATAATACCCAACTACCCAGTGGGTGTGAGTTAATATCCTGATGGTCAGTCTTTTATGAATGCTGCAGTTTTAAAGGGCAAGTCTATTTGTATCATGGCCCTGCTACACCACATTTTTATGCTCTCCCCTGTGGGAAATGCAGCTGAAACTTACATAATAGCTAAGGCGAGGGGCAATGGAGAGTGACTGCTTAATGGGTATGTGGATATGCAGTTGCCTTGCAGGATATTAAAAATGTGTTAGAACTGAATAAAGGTGATGGTTGAAAAACACCGTGAATATATAAAACATTACTGAATTGTACACTTTTCAAATGGTTAATCTTTATGTTATGTGAATTTCACCACACTATAAAAGTATGTGACTTGCACCAAATAAACCTCTACTTGATATTTACTTTGTTCCAGGTATACTTCCAGATTCTGAGTATATAAATAATAACCAGTTAATATTTGTAAAGTCTTTGTGCAAAGTTCCAGGAAATATCCTAAGCAGTGCACATTTATTAGCTAATTTCTTCATCATAACCTACCTTATACAATGTGAAAAAGGAACTGTTAGTCCCACCTCACAGATGAGGAAACTGAGGCACAGGGAGGTCCAGTTACTTGCCTAAGATATCGTAACTGGTAAGTGGTAGAGCCAAGATTTAGTCACAGTTTGTCCCCAGAAACAGTGTATTTATGAATTATGCTAGATTGCCTCAGATAGAGATATTGATCTTAAGAATTTGACAGTCAGTTGTAGTGAGTGACAGGAAAGCTGGCAAGCAAGACACCTAAAGAAAAGCAGAGAGCAGGGAAGTAGTGTTAGCAACTGCGATAAATCATAATGGATGAATAAGAATTAAACTCATAGAAAAGAAGAAAGAAGTGTTTTAGGCAAGGGAGGAAGTCCTGAAAGGTACAGGGGTGGGGACTCCCCTATAGTAGTAAGTTTGGGGTTTCTACAGTATCAAGAGAGGCAGGCGGTGGAGCTAGAAAGCTATAGGGGCCAGATCCTGGAAGCTTGTTATTTTGTGCTGCAGGGAGGACATAATCAGAATTGAATTTTTGAAATAACATTGTCATGCCCTGTTCCAGGTTGAAATTTAGAGGGAAGAAGAAACTGCAGGCAGGAAGGGAGACATGTATAGAAGCCATTTTGCACATCCATGAAATAAAAAAATGATCTATGAAACTAGAGAAATGGTAATTAGCATCTAAAGGAATACATGGAGTTAATAAATATCTAGGAATTCAAACAGGTAAGACTCATAATCTCAATTAGAGTCTCAGAAACTTGGCACTGCCAGAAAAATCAAGCAAACCATTTCCCTTAATAACAGTCACCTTTCTATTGTTCTTCAGGAAGTGTTAAACATTATCGTGTCTAAGCAGAATTCAGGAAGCACTGGTCTGTTTATTTTCAGAAGCTATTTCACTGAAATTCTACATGCAAACAGTCCTTATAAAGCAACATTCAGGAATACCCAGTTACTTTAGGGAAAAAAACCCTCCAGATTCAGCACCTAAATAAAATTCATGCAATCCCAGAGAGCTGAAAAGAAAATGGATGGTTTGAAATGGATATAAGAAATTAACGATCCAGCATGGGTTTGTCTAGATTGCTTTGTCATCCTAACTGCTTGTAGTTTCAAGATAGCAGGAATAAACATACCACGCCAGGGGAGGCAGACTTCATAGGAAAATGATCTTGGCATCAGAAAGAAGACACTGAATGGGATAAAACAGAACGCGGTGGATTGTAAATCACCAGCCCAAAAAATTTTTTCCATCTCAGATATCCTTTATTTGACAAATATCTCTCTCTTTCACACTTGTTCAATTAAGCACCATTTTCCCCACAATATGCCCAAGTTTTTAGGGGTCACCAAAAAAAGTATAATACAATCATCCACCCGTGATGGATCTACAGTGTCACCAAAGACTTAAAAAGATGCAAATGACTTGAAATGAAGCAAAGACTCAAATGAAGCAAACAGAAAATGGTATGTGTCTTAGTCACTTTTTCATCACTGGATACAAATCTGACACCGGCACCTTAAAGGAGAAGAGCTTTATTTCTGCTTCAGTTTCAATTTCAGTCCATGGACAGTTGGCTCCAAGGCAGAAACATCATAATGGGAGAAGGGTCAGCCAAAGCAAAGCTGCGCACATCACAGCGGCCACGAAGCGGAGAGCAAGGGAGAGCCCCGCTGAGGGAGATACATCCTTCCGGGTCATGCCCCCATTCAACCAGGCCTCACCTCATGACAGCACATTCATCTGGAAACTCATTAGCGGACCAGTCCACCGGTGACAATAGCATGCCCCTGACCCAGTCACCTTCCAAAAGCCCCACTTATGAGAGCAGGAGGCATTTGGGGAAGATTCTTTGTCTAAACTGTAACAGTATGAGATGAAATATGGTGAGAAAGCTTTCAGTGAATTGAATGACAGGGGAGTTCTAATGTGAACTGGAGGGATCCCTGGGAGTTTCCAGCAGAAACACAGCATAAGTCATAGCGGAGTGGGAAAGCGAAAAAAGGGCAGAGGCAGCAGCAAGAACTCCAGAGACTGAAGAAACTCTGGTTGCTCTGGAAGGACGCTGGCAAGAGCAGGGGACACAAAATCCACTTTAGATGAGTCAGGGGGAGCCGAACTACAGATGGCTTTGAACAGCAGGTAAACACATTCAGTCTAGGTTTTCTTACTACTGTAGATATCTATTTAGTAAGAGCTTAGTATTAGATTGCATGATAAAAATATATGACCCCAAGAAGTGACTAGTTCCAAATAGGGATGTATGTGATAAAAAGTAAATACAAAGCTTTTGGTAAGTCAGTACAAAAAGGACAATAGTGGGGAGACATCTTGGGCCAAGATGGCCTATTAAGCATACAAAGTAGAAAGATTCATTGCAAAGAGGACGTGAATAGCATAGCCGGAATGGAGCAGACTGACCAACTGGAGCTGGGAAACCGATGCCAACAGGACATGCTCTGGAGATGGCTGTGAAGCCCTTGAGTGAATCAGTGTTTTGGAAAGAGATGGCACCCATGGAGGAGAATTGTATTTACATCCCTTCCAACTGTGGGACTCACAGTTTGAAAGTTAAATTGGCAATGAAAATTCATTTGAGGGAAGTATTGTGTTTAGGGGAATTTTAGGGAGTAAGGGATGGTTTAGAGCTTTATTTTATTACACTTGATAATATTCAATAGTTTTAAAACTTCCACTGTACTTACTCTCCTTTAAAGCCCAGAGGGTATTTCCCCTCCCCCTCTCCCAAGTGGTTTGGGAATAGTTGTTTGCAATATCCACAAGATGCAGCTATAATCAGTGAAATTGCTGGAACTCATTGCTTTGCTGATTCAGCAGATGTGCTTAAGATCTATAAAAATATAATGATCTCCTGTAAATAGTCAGGGTTGGCAGTTCCAAAAGAAATAAAAATAGAGGTATAATCATTAATCATCTTCACATGCATTACTTGGAGGGGGATGGAAAGGAACTGATAAATTACCACAGGCAAAATGCTACGCTAAGAAATTTAAATAGAAACCTGCTATATTTGAAAGAGCTGTTTGAATGATCAGTGTCTCGGGGATCCTCCCAGCTAAGAAGAAGGACACCACATGAGGCAGCCCCCAAGTGATTCACTGCTGAGACAACTGGCAATGCATTATACTTATGAGTCAAATATGAACATTTGCAAGAATACGAATTTTCTTAGAGTCTAAACTTTGGTCTCTGAAATCAAAAGTGTTTTACTTCTTCAGCTTTAACCAGCTTTACGAAAAATATATCGAAATCTTGACTGTTAAAAAACGTTGGTAACTGTTATGGAAGATTTTTCTCTGTCATTGGAATTCCTTCATTTGTGTCCCCCCCAAAAAGGATCAATTTGAATACGTGAGATACCATTTCACAAATGCTAATGATAAAATCGTCATCGTTCACTCATGGTGAAAATCATTTCTAATCACCTTTCTTATTAAATAATGAGGATGGAGAAGAATTAAATTGCCAACCCTGATGAATGTGAATGCCTGAAGAGAGAATTCATTTCCACTCTCACATGTAATTAAGAAATCCCATCTTGCACAGCTTTTAGAGAGATGGGGAGAGGTAGAGAGAGAGAGAGAATTGATTTGGTTTTCTACCCCTGCTGAAGCCACAAAGGCAGAGACCCATGAAACCATCATTCAGTCACCAGAAACTTTGATTTTAAAAACATAGCAAACAGCACTTAGAGGTATGTATAGCACCAGTGGTGTGCCGGATGTGGTATCGGAGCTCCCACTAATTAAAATGTTATATTTTCTCTTTGAAATGAAAAAATCATATTTCAGAATGATATCAATATTTTGGTTGTAAATTCAAGGAGAGCATTTTAGTGTGCACATGTGTGGGTGAAAAACACATGAATTGCTCACCAAATTTTTTAAAATACCCACCAGAGTTTTTGGAAAGAAACCAAATGTCACCTAGCCAAATACCAGACTGCACTGTAAAAAACAATGTTAATTTGGATCACAGTATGCTATATTCCTTACATAAGAAGACAGTAAACAATCACAATAAAAAATAACATCTGATTTAAGCTTTCATTTTGTTAGTCAAACTATCTCCATCTCCATTTTTTTCAGATGAACACTACTGAAATTATGAGATAGATATTATAAATAAGAGAATGTGCTGTAATTCCACTTTAATGAGGTTACCTTAATAACTCCACTCCTATCAGCCTCAGGCCCTGTTAGATATCTAGTGGATGTGGCTTCTGTTCTAGGATAGAAATTGCAGAGATTTTATCTTACTCCTGAGGAGACCATGCACAGAAGCTGTAAATGGCCAAGCAAGGGCAGGAGTGAGATTCATGGAGTTTTGTCAGAGCTTGAGGAAAACGATTGCCTTTGTTTCATCAGAAAAAAAAAATATCTACATGAATTAAAGAAAGAAAACAACTAGAGAATCTCTTAAGGAAAAATTAATGCAAATACTATATGATTTTACTATCTCCTAATCATTCTAAATGCCATTGTCAAATATAATCATTGTTTCTTTATGAAGGATGAAAAATTGATGCTCAGAATTATAAGCAGTACAGTATATAATTTTAAGCCTATGTCTACCCAAAAGTATCTTTTCTTTTTTTTGTACCTGGAATCAAACTCAGGACCTTGCACTTGCCAGGCAGGGACTTGTGCCACTGAGCTATATCCCCAGCCCAAAGTGTTTTAAGTCTCTTTCAAATAAAGAAACTAAGAGTCCTTTCTTTTTCCCACTGTCATTCTAATTTTTGGGTCATTATTTTTCCACTTAAAAATAGTGCCAGAGAACTGTTTATCTCTCCCCAAACCAAGTCCCATTGTACTTTTTAAAAACCTTCTAGACAGACCATCTGGTTGCTTCACAGGTAAATGCTAATAGGGCATTTGCAACTAAATAACTATTGCCTGGGTATAGGTATTATCCAGGAAATATTAACTCTTTTTACTATTAAATTAATTCTGTTGGTCCCCCTGATTGCAGATATTAACTTGGACTTTGAACTTGATCCTTTGTTGCCATGTTGTTTGAGTACTGCCTGCAGTGTCCCTTAAAATTAGCTCTTTTATGAGAAAGAGCTTTTCCCACAACTGTCTGTGTGTTCTACATAGGCTATTTTTCTACAAAGTATGCAAAGTTAGATATATCTGTTGTGCTGGAATATGTGCATAGCCACGTGAACAAGAATGAAGTTGCAAGTTGGATCTTCTCTCACACTTTGTACAAAATTTAACACAAAATGAATGAAAGATCTAAGTATAAGAGCTAAAAATTCTTACAAGGAAACATAGAAGTAAATATGTATGATGTTGTATCTGTCAACGTTTCCTTAGATATAACACCCAGAACACAGCATTGAAGAGAACATAGACAAGTTGGATTTCATCAAAATTAAAACATTTTGCACACCACACAACACCAAGGAAGTGAAAAGAATCTGAAAGATATAGATGAAAATATTTGGAAATCATATGTTTGTCAAACCACAGTAAGTATTTCAGGGGAGCTGAAGAAATTAGAACCCTTATACTTTGCTGGTAGGAATGTAAAATGGTATAGTATCTACAGAAATTCATTTGGCAGTCCCTGAAAAAATTGAATAGTGTTACCTTATGACCCAGAAATTCTACTCCTATATATATACTCAAGAGAAACAAGTGCACATGAACCTTTGCACAGAAATGTTCATACAGCCCTATTCATAAAGGCCAAAACAAAATGAAAACAACCCATATGTTCATTAACTAGTGAGTGGATAAACAAAATGTACAATGGAATATCATATAGTCATAAAAATAAATGAAATACTGATAATGATATGACATGGATAAACCGTGAAAACACTGTTGTATTTACGTGAAATGGTTAGAACAGGCAAATCCACAGACATAGAAAGGATAATTGTATTTGCTGGAAGCTAGGGGTCGGGATAGGGAGGAAATGGAGAATGAGTGCTAATGGATATATAGGTTTCTTTATAGGCTGATAAACATATTCTGGAATCAGATAATAGGGACAGTTGAATAACTAAAAACTAATTGTATATTTTAAAAGAATGAATTGCTTGATATTTGAGTTGTATATCAATATAGCTGAATATATATATATATATATATATATATATATATATATACATATATATATATCCAGCCCTATGTGAAAATGAGCAGAAATATTTGCCTTATTAGAAGTCAGTTTTTGCACATGAAAATGTCTTATGACAGGGCAATGCAATATTGTTTTGGGCTTAATGCCACTGTTGAATATACTCAACAAGAGCATTTTCAACCATGATGACATCATGACCTCCATAATCTCTGTTATCTTCTCAAATGAGTCCTTTTGTGAGAAAAATATTATTTATTCATGGTGTTTTCTTGGGGGCCAGACTGGCACACATTGTGGGAAATGAAACACAAAAATCTGCCAAGTCTAAGTGACAGAGGTGACAGTGTCCTTCTCACCTCCTTCATAATTGTGAAGGAAACTTTGCAAGATTACCTTCTGTCCATATTCACCACCCTTTTCTTACCTTACTGTTATCAACAGGCTGATTTTTGTGGATTACATCAAGTGTGCTCCCATTGCTCTCAGGCTTCCTGTGGCGTATGGTCAATAGGAGGCTCCAGTAGGGGATCTGGCTCTCGATCTGCCAAGCATAGGACTAGAAGCGGCTGTATCCCTGTGTCACAAGCCCCGAGTGCTGTCAGGTAGCCTTTTGCTGAAGCAGGAGCACTTGCAGCATTTTAGCAACAATTTCCTCCCCAAACACTTTCAGGCCTACTAATGTAGCAGCTCCTTGGGTGTTTCACTGTTCCTTCTTTGTTTCCCTTAAACCTGTCTCTACTGCCAGCCTTGGAATAAAGTCTTTATTAAATTCCCCTCAAGCACCCCTTTTGAATGAACTATCTGCTCCCTGCTGGGACATTAAAGGATTCAAGAGCTTTTTATTCTTCAGGGTTATAATAGGTAGCCAGGTCATAGTGAGCTCATCATGGAAAGTGGAAGGGCTTTGTACTTTTTTTTTTCAGCAATTCCATCATACCTGGCTGTCACAGATTAAAACTCTAATTTGCTTAGATTGGTACAGCCTAGGTCACTTAGGCCATAGAAGTAGTAGTTTCCTTGTCATTTTAAAGAAAGACCAAATGATGCCCCTTATAAAGGCTCTAGTTTTTCCTGCAGAATGAAAGTCAACGTTGGTCTGAAAATAGCTATTTGAGAAGTCGAATACCTACTTCAGCTGTAGCTAATCAATGCCATTGGGGAACAATCACACAATCACTAAGGTAGGAACTTGGCTACTGCTCTTGCCAAAATGTATGAATTGAGAATGCACTATTTCTTCCTATACACACACACACACACACACACACAGAGAGAGAGAGAGAGAGAAAACAGGTTCTTGTGCCACCCATCCCTAAATCCTTGTATTTCAAGACAACAGTGTCTATTTTAATTTCAAATTTTCAACTTGAATTTAAAAATCTGTTCATTTTCTGATTTTATTAAAGTAGCACTAGCAGCACTATTCTGAGCATACTAATGTCCTGTTAATTAGATTTCCACCTGCCTTATGCTTATTTAGAAAGTCTTCCACACAAGTTATATGTAATTGTTATTATTAACAAGTGGATTCAAACAAAGAACTTAGAGGATTTACCACCCTAACTTACAAACTTTTCTCACCTTTAAAAAGTGCAACATGGCTTTCACTTTGCAAATTAATCATTCCTGCACTTACTACTACAAAAAAAAGCAACAATGTGAATATGAATTTGGTACTTAGGCATTTTATCCCTAAGAATATAGAGGAAAAATTTCATGGGTCTGTCTGATACTTTCATTCATCTGGACCTAAGTAAGTCCTAACTTATACGCTTTCCCTCTACCGCTTGCTTTGCCCTTTCACTTATCCTATTAGAATGCAACATATTTCACAAAGCTTCTCTGAATTTGAAAGATGACTGGAGAGGGATTTTCAGTGCTTCTTGACCATTATTACAGTACCTGGAGCTAATCTGCAGTGGCTCCAAGCTTACCAATTGCTCTTTCTCCATCACAAGTATGCAATGTGTTCACGTGCTTAGGTACCTTCTACTGTTCACATATGACAGAAGTCCAATAAGCCAAAAGATGTCAGAGACCACGAGAGTCATAGCTTCTGGGAGGGTCATTCTATTTAAAAAGATGGCCAAGAGTCATATACAACTAAGAGAAATTTTTAATGGCAGTATTTCAAGCTTCTGTGAAGAGATTTTTGCAGCAAGGTCCTTCCCAGCACACTTGAGATCACATACCATGCAAGTAGAACTGGCCTGCCTTATTGATTAACCAGCTGTATTTCAAATAAAAAAGAAGCATAAAAGATGAATCACCTAATCAGTTTGTAATACTTATTAAACCTATTAATTTCAAGAAAAATATAAAGCTGTTTTCCAATTTATGAAAGCTGTTACATCAAATTATAATAATTCTCCATTTGCTAATATAAGAGAATAGAAAAGCTACACTTCAAAATAGAAGAAAATAAGAAATATGAATTGAAACCAGAGAAAAGTCATTCTTGCCATTTTTCTTGACAAATGCTACTGGTATTGGAAACAACATAGGTGTCTTTGCTAAATCCTTCTTTACTACCAAAAATTAAATTATTTATGCTCAGAGATATAATAAAAGACAAGTGGAAGTCACAGTAGGCTACTCATATAAAAAGCAATAGTGCATTATACATTCTTCTGTGAGCCATGGCTGTACAAGGTTTTCTTCTGAGAGAGTTTATTACTAAAATAATGCTTAAGTTTTCCTTAACATTTGTTTATTTTATTATACTGCTGAGGGTCTAGCCCAACTTTTTTCTTTAAGAAAATCTTTATGATTCCTCTTTGGATAATATTGGTTAAACAGTATGAGATGTCATCAAACAGATTACTTGTTGACTCTAGAGTCAACAAAAGTTAAATACAACAGATATTTTTATTTTTACTACCATAACAATAGTTCTAAGAAGACTAAGTAGCACAAAATTAAATAATGGATACACATTCAACTGCATCAGTAAATATAAATGATTTAAATGTTTCATGTCAGTTACAAGGCAAAAGTTGTCAGATAGGAGAATCAATACATATTTTGACTTTATATCATTAATAACAGCGCCTGTAACATGTAAAACATAAAGGATCTAAAGAATGAAAATAAAAGGATGAGAAAAACATACAGCAGGAAACCCATGCACAAAATTAAAATGCTGTAGACATATTAATATCAGGAAAAAATAAAACATAAAGCAAAAAAATTCACCAAGGCAAAGAAAAATTAAGCTTTAAATTTACTTTTTTGAGAAATGTTCTTAAATTCTACCTAAAATTTGCTTACCATTTTGGAGCCCAATTCAGTTTTTTTGCCTAAAAAACACCTTTTCTTGCTAGTCTTTGATGCATTTAAGTGTGCCATTACAATATATTTTGTACAGGATTTTACTTGTTTCAATAGACAGATTCATCCAAGTGTGTGACTTGCCATAAAAAGACCATATTGTTTCACACAGTTAAATTTATTTAACTTGAAAGACTATGTTTAGTCTGAAATCATGTTTTTTATACTTTTAAAAATTCATGCTATTAGATCTTTTCTTTAAAATGGCATGATAAGTAATAATTGTTTCTTTTAAAGTGGTTAACACATGTTAACCACTCTTTCTCTACTACCACCACTTTTAAACTAAAAAGTTATAGGTCTTTTAAATCTAAAGGGTCGCAAGCCAGTGCCTTAAAACACAACAGTTCTGGAGGACAGAGTTTGAGTGGCAGGATGTTTTTGAGGTAAGGATGGAAAGAAGCAATGTGATATTGTTACAGACAGCTGAGTCCACTTTCCAGTAGCATTTTAAAAATATTTTCTTTCAAACATGAAGTCAGTATAGGAAAATTAAATCCGTATGTTTCCAGTAAATTAACTACTGCTCATCAAACTGACTCTGCAACACATTGGATGATCAACAAATCCTATCTTTTGTATATTTTTAAATGAAAGTTATAGTATATTTCTGAACTATGAGCTCAAGTTTCATAAATTTAAGTGAGAAATAAACCTCAGGTTTTCTAATTTGAAGACAAATATATTACATTTTGTTTATTGGTGTTCTCCTTAGACACATGTATTTCTTTATTAATGAAATGAACCAAGCATAGAAACAATAACAAAACGACATTAAAATAGCTTTTCTCATTTACACTGAATATAATCCAGATATCAAGTTATGTATACAAGAAATCTTGCTGCTGCTGAACAGTTTAACACCTTCAAAGTCGAAGAGAACACAGTACATGATTATTGATGAATTAGAACTTGTATGAGGGGCTGGGGATTTAGCTCAGCGGCAAAAGCGCCTGCCTGGCAAGCGCAAGGTCGCGAGTTAGGTTCCTGGTACCGGAGAAAAACCAAAAACAAAACAAAAAAAAAAAAGAACTTGTATGAAGTTGTATAGGGTTTTTCTCAGTAAATAAACGTGATTGGTTTGCATGAAGAACTTCAATAATGAAATAAAACAACTTCTATGGTATCACAGTTTAAAATGTAGGCATTTTCTGTGGATGAATTCCAGGAAGAAATCTTTGAAGCAAGTATATAAAATGAAGATATGCATTTGTGGCACACTTACAGCAAATAGTTCAGATGCAATAGTCTGGCTACTAGCTTGGGTGCATTTCTTTTTCTCTTTGATTTAATGTTTTTTGGGGCTAGTAATAGTAACTTGAGTCTGTTTGTGCATGTACACATTTGTGTATGTAAGGGGGGGTGCCTGTGTCTTATGTTTTAATCTTTTTTATTCTTTCACTATAACTATTATCATTGTAGTAAAAATAAAAATAGCTATTTAATCTTCAACTTGTACTAATTTTTGAATCAATAAGTAGTCTGCTTGACAGCATTTTATATTGTTCAAATACTATTGCCCAAAGATTTACCAAAAAACCAGCTTAATTTAAAAAGATAAGTTGGGGGCTGGGGATTTAGCTCAGTGGCAAAAGCGCCTGCCTGGCAAGCGCAAGGTCATGAGTTCGGTTCCCGGTACCGGAAAAAAACCAAAAAAAAATAAAAATAAAAATAAAAAGATAAGTTGAACTAGACCCTAGCTATTAGAGTAAGGAAAACAAATGATAAAAGAAAGCCATGCATTAAGTCAGCAATAGTTGAGATCTTTGTACTAGC
This sequence comes from Chinchilla lanigera, assembly GCF_000276665.1. Classification (NCBI taxonomy): domain Eukaryota; kingdom Metazoa; phylum Chordata; class Mammalia; order Rodentia; family Chinchillidae; genus Chinchilla; species Chinchilla lanigera. The sequence continues at coordinate 2,228,812 of NW_004955534.1, read as the reverse complement.
TATGGATCATAGCAGAATGGGTAGTACAGTATTTCTTTCTTGCTCTTTTTAGAGTTTGACTAATTTTTTCTCAAACTATTAGTAGTTCTAGTGCAATCCAAGTGAAAACCCTAACAGTTTTCTTTCTGTAAATTTGGACAAACTGACCCTAAGATTTATCAGGAAGTAAAGCACCAAAAATAGATAAGACACATTTAATGGAAAACAATAAGCTGAGTAAAATTCCCAACCAGATTCAAGACTTATAAAACTATAATAATCAAGATCATGGTAAACATGGTGCAGGAATAGACAACAGATCAACTAAACAGAAAAATTTCAGAATCAGTTGTAGGTATATGTGGGCACATAATAAATGATTAATTGTCAATCAGTGAGGGGGTGAATTGACTTTTCAAAACTGGTGCTAAACCAACGGGCTACTTGTGAAAAAGTAATATGAATCAAACCATGCAAAAAAGTGAAAGGAAAGTCATTAAGTAGTTCTTACACAACAAAGGAGAATATCTTCATTTCATTAGTCTAAGGAAGGCCTTCTTAAGTAAGGCACAAACTATACATCATACGGAAAAAATTGATAACTGTGATCATAATAAAGTTAAGAATGTCCAGTCATCAAAAGGTACCACAGAGAGAAATAAAAGGCAAAAGAAAAGATTTACACACCAAAGATATTAACAATGCATACAGGTGTGATAAAAATACATGGTGTGTCTTTAGGATAAGAAAAAACTATTACAGTGAAAGACAAATTGCAATTTGTCCCTCTCAAAATACTCTCCTTCACTTCAAAGACACTTGCTCCACTTTTCATTATATTTTCCACTCTCCGCAGCAGTTCTGGAAGTCCTCTTTAGTGAGTCTCTTTATGAGGGGTGATCAAAAATATGGTGAATGCTACCGCTAAGTAGCATTCAATAAAGACAGACTCACAAAAGCATCATGAAGCGTCTTCGTTCACCTTATTCACCATCTGGCACTGTAATACTTCTGGCTCTTCCCTAAAGTTCAACTGACTGTGAAAGCTAAACATTTTGAATCAATTCAGGGTGTCCATGGAGCTATGACAGAGCTACTAAAGACATTCACAAAAAATGACTTCAAAAAACTGCTTCAGAAAGTGGCAATAATGATGGGATAAATGAATTCAAAGTGAGGGGCAGTATTTTGAGGGGGATTAATGCAATGTGTCTTTTATTGTAACTTTTAAACTTTAAACAAATTTCATTATGTATTTTGATCACATCTCATATACTGCTACATATTTAACTATATATATATTCCTAAAAATCGATGTGAAAAAAATCACCTACTCAGCCAGAAGAAAGGGGAAAAATGCATAAGTAGATTTTTAGAAGGAAAATAAAACAGAAAAATTAGTTAGTAATCATAAAATAAAACCATAATGATATACCCTTAGACAGCCACCAAACTGTCAAAACAAAGTCTGACAAAATACCCAATAGTAATAAGAGTGTGATGTTTAAGGACTTCCTAAATACCTTTTTAAAAAGTCTTACTTGAGAAAGTAGATGTACATTACTTAGCGAAGTTGAACATGCATATATTCTGCTAGTAGATAAATACTCAAGAGACCCCTCATACATATACAGCAAGAAACAAGAGAAATACATTTATAATGGTATTTATTCCCAATATAAAGAAAGCAGGAAAAATCAACTATGCAAAAGTAATACATTAGGTGAATGAATTGTGGGTATGTTCCTGCACAGCAAAAGAAACAAGCCATAGCAACATGTATAGTAAAACTCACCAACGTTGGTATAGTATTGAGGGAGGACACACCAAGGACTTTTCTGGTACAAGCAATATTCTATTCCTTTATCTAAGGTACATTTTTTTTTTATTTTTTAGGCTCATGTTTTATTATGAACACATATATTTCAACGTAAAAATACAATGAATGAACTGCACTACATCTGTGTGGATAAATCTCACCTTCTCATCCCCTAAAACTCTCACTATGCATTGGTGTTATTTTTCAGTATTTGTGAAGACTAGTGAAAACTTTACCACAAAGATCACCAATCAGCCTTTTAGGAATGTCTATTTAGGCATTTCTGTCTTTAGAAATGTTAATATCAATCCATGGATAAATGTAAATGATTAGGGTGATTTTTTTTTTACAGTCTCACTGTTCCAGGAAAAGGCATGAACAACTTTATTATGATTGAGCCCACTTTTCCTTAGAAGCAAAGATTAATGCTGGACAAAAATAAATAAGGGTTATCTTGATCCCTAATCCCTAATCTCATCCAGGAAATCCTGTGTAGAAAGAAGCACTGCAGGAGTATTACCAAAACAACTCCTTAAGAGAACCCTTTACTGTTGCATAGAAACACTTTACCATTTCTCTTCTCCAGTTTCTTTGGTAACAGCCAACTTGGGCTTCTTCACTATTTGCCTACCTGTTCACTAACTGTCTATTGCAGTTTATGGTTCAAAACATTTCCAATTGGGCTGAGTGGTTACAGAAAATAATTTAGACTTAATTTCTACCCATTCTATGCATGGTACATTAGTCAGGTTTCCCATCACTGGGACAAAATACCCAACAACCACAATTCAAGGGAGAAGAGGTTTGTTTTGGCTCACAGTTTCAGAGGCTTCAGTTCATGAGCCACTGGCTCCAAGGCAGAAACACCATGGCAGAAAGGCATAGTGAAGCAGACCTGCTTACTTCATGTTGGCTGTGCCGCAGAGCACAGAGGAAGAGAGCTAGTAAGAGCTGTACTCTCAGCCAGGTACAGTGGTACACACCTGTAATCATAGCATTTGAGAAGCTGAGGCAGGAGAATCCATGAGTTCAAGGCCAGCCTGGGCAACACAGTGAATTCAAGGCCAGCCTGAACTATATAGTGAGACCTTGTCTCGAAAGAGAAAGAGAGAGAGAGAGGAGAGGGAGAGATGTACTCTCCAAAGGCACATCCCCAGTGATCTAGTGACCCACCTCCAGCTGGGTCCCACCTTCTAAAAGCACATTCAGCTATAAACATCAGTGGGTTAATCCACTGATAAATATAGCAGCCTTACGATCCAGTCACTGCTCCTGGAGTCTCTTAATCAAGTCAAGGTGGCATTTAGGATTCACTGGAACACCTTGAGTTGTCTGCATTGACCCCTGCAGCATGTACATGCAGCATCCACAGATATTTACCTTGCTTCTTTCCAGCTTCTTGTCAACCAAATATTCAGGTCTAAATTCAAGGTTTTCAACCATTACATTCACCACATACACAACTACAACTGTATGTAGCCACTTCCACCCAAATCTGGTGTAAGTAGCAACTACACTAAACTCTTCACATTAGCACCATATTAAACCTATGAAGATTTCTTTGATTGCCACATCTTCAATGACACTGATACATCAGAGTTATCAGGGGTTCTTGGTACCTCTTTGTGTTCTAACCAATTCTGTAGAGTCAAACAAGGTGGCAAAGGACCAAAGACAAGAGAAATTCACAGGGTACACACTTGGAAAAATTTACATGAGTGGACATTGTCCAGCTGTGAGCCAAGTAGATGTTCTTTGAAGAGAAGGCACAGCACAATATTATTATGCTTCATCACAGGCACCAAACAGTTAGGAATGAGTTGATTCCACCGAGGCACCAGAATACCTAAAAAGAATAAGAAATCTCTCCCTCTTTCTTCCACTTCTTTCTTCCTGGTTAATATATATACTCATATTTCAAACTTCAAATCAACTACCATCTCCTCTATAAAGTGTTTGTCCCAGAGCGAGGGAGATAGCTCAATGGCACAAGAGCCTGCCTGACAAGTGTAAGGTCCTGATTTCAATTCCCAGTACCAAAAAAAAAAGTCTTTGTCCTATTGGATTAGCTGAGTCTACTACATGCTCCAATACAAAATTCTTAAAGTCCCTCTTATAATATGTAATTACAATATTTTGTACTACATTACAATTTCATCCTCCTTAATTGTTTCTCCTAATAAAAAGATAAATTGATCAGGATTGAGAATGTGTCTATCATTTTGACCACAGTCAAGCTTGTCCTTCCTTGAGCACCTCCCACAGCATGCTAGATCAAAGAAACACCCCTGGCACTTTGCATGTAGGCAGATATTTTAAATGAGAGCCTACTGCCAAGCCAAGATCTGTATGTGATGGTTACCAAGGCACTATAGGCTATTGTGATTTTGGAGAAGACAGAAGACAAAACAGTGCTGCTTGTAAGTATGGCTCAGACTTGATCTTTCCAACTGATTACTGTCAATGCCATTGTTTTTCCTGGGTATTCATTTTCATTTACATCATTCAGCTGATTTAATAGCAGCAGAAGGCATTTAACAAACTTTGCTTTAAATCAATGAAAACAATGTTGTTACTTGACATGGTACTAAAGAGGTTAGTATAAATGTGCCAACGATCAACTATAAAATGCTAACAGTCAAGAGAACATGATCCAAGCCTATCTTATTCACTATATGCCAATGAATGCATAGCATAGTACCTTGCAGTCATCAGGTATACAGTGAGTAACTCTTTAAAGGATGAATTCATAAGTAAAAAGAATCAAGGAATGTCATTATTATAATTTAATAATTGTAATAAAAGGGTCAATTCAGTAACAGGAAATAACAATTCTATGTGTGTGACATCTATATCTATATATCTCGGGGCTGGGGATTTAGCTCAGTGGCACAGCTCCTGCCTGGCAAGTGCAAGGTCATGAGTTCAATTCCCAGTACCGGAAAAAAACCAAAAATCAAAAAAAAAAACTATATATCTATATATCTCCAATATCAGAGCATCCAAACATATAAAACAAGTATTAATAAGTAAGAGGTAGACTCTAATAGTAGCAGGAAGTTTAATACCCTACTCTCAACAATAGACAAATCATCCAGACAGAAAAACAATAAAGAAACATTAAAGTTAGATTATACCTTAGACCAAAGGAACCTAACAGACACCTACCGAGCATTCCCTTCAACAGCTGGAGAATATACATTTTTCTTACCAGCACATGCACTATCTTCAAGGATACATTATATAATAGTCTACACAAGAAGTCTCAAAAATTTTAAAAATAGAAGTTGTATCGTGTCTTATCTGACTATAAATAAATAAATCTATAAATCAATAACAAGAAAAGCATTGGAAGCTATACGAAATAGGGAAGTTAAATGACTTTCTTATGAAAAACCAGTGGATTGAGGTCCAGGGGATTAGCTCAGTGACACAACACCTGCCCGGCAAGCAGGAGTTTGTGAGTTCAATTCCTGGTGTGAAAAAACAAAAAGAGTGGAAAAAAAGAAAAACCAGTGGATCAAGGAAGAATTCAAGAAGAAAATTTTAAAAATTCCTGAAACAAATGAAAATGGTGACATAACATAGAAAAACCTATAGAACACAGTGTGGAGAGGGAAGTTTATAGCAATGAAAACCCACGTCAAAAAGTAGAACGATCTTAAAGATACAAGTTATTGGGGCTGGGGATTTAGCTCAGCAGCAAAGCGCCTGCCTGGCAAGCGCAAGGTCATGAGTTCGGTTCCCGGTACCGGAGAAAAAAACAAAAAAAACAAACAAACAAAAAAAAAAAGATACAAGTTATCACTGTATCTCAAGGAACTGGGAACTAGACAAGAACAAACTGCACCTGTGATTATAAAGAAAGAAAGAATAATAATCACAGCAGAAATAAATGAAATGAAGACTAAGAAAACCATACAAAAAGATCAATGACACAAAAAGATGGTTCTTTAAGGAAACAAACAAAATTGACAAACCCTTAGCTAGACTAAGAAAAAGACATAGAAGATTCAAATAAATAAAATCCAAGATGAAACACTACAACTAGACCACAAAATACAAAAGATCATTAGATATTATTAAGATTAACCATATGTCCACAAATTATAATGTAGAATAAATGGAGAAATTCCTAGACTCACACACATTACCAAGACTAAACCATGAAGAAATGCAAACCGCGAACAGATCAATAAAAAGTAACAAGATTGAATCAGTAAGTCTCCCATGAAAGAAAAGCACAGGAACAGATCGTTTATTTGCTGAATTGTACCAAACATTGAAAGAACTAATACCAATTCTCCTTAAATTATTACAAAAAGTAGAAAAGAAAGTAATTCTCCCCTACCCATTCTGTAAGTCCAGAATCACCCTGATACTAAAACCAGATTTAAAAAATAATAAAAGAAGGAAGGAGAAAGAAAATAATAGCCAATATCCTTAATGCACATAGACACAAAATCCTCAAGAAAATACTAAGAAACTGAATCCAAGAACACATTAAAAAGATTACTCACCACGATTAAGTGGGATTCATCCTAGGTGTATAAGTGTAAATCAATAAATGTGATACACTATATCAACAGGACTAGTTACAAAAAACATATTATAATTTCAGTGTATATATATAAAAAGCGTTCAGTAAAATTCAACATCCTTTTGTAATAAAAATGCTAAATAACTGGGCATGCAAGGAATGCATTTCAACATCAAAAATGTCACGTATAGTGAGGCAACAGGTGATATCTTGAATGGAGTAAACCTGAGATCCTTTTCTCTGAGATTTAAGTGAGACAATGACGCCCACTTTCACTGCTTTAATTCAACATAGTTGGGGAAGCAGCATTTAGGTAGAAGAAAGAGATAAAGGATGTCCAAATGCGGGGGAGAAGGGAGTCAAATTGTCTTTGTTTGCAGATGTAGTGATCTTATATATAAAGTATCCCAAAAGTTGATTTCATAGAAGTTGCCAGTTGAATGGTGGCTAACAGAGGTCAGAGACAATATAGGGAGGGATGGGGAAAGTTGATTAATGGCATGCTAAGTTACATTTATGTAGGAGCAAGAAACTCTGGTGTGCTGTTGCACAGTGAGGTGACTATAGAGAAGAGCAACGTACTGAACAGTCCAAAAAGTTAGAAGAAAGGATTTTGAAAGTTTTCACCACAAAGAAATGATAGCTACTTGAGGAGATAAATATCTTTAATTTTATTTAAATAATATGTAATATACACATGTGTCAGGCATTCCATGATGCCCATATTGATATGTATAATTTTTATGCTTTGTTTATCAGTTGAAACACAAAGTGTCTTAAAATTTTTTAAAAAATGATGGCTACATGATATGTAGATAACATACTCCCCATTTGTCAAAGAAATTGACTTAACTAATACAATTTTATATTGGCAGACCTCAGACAAACAACGTCTCTTGATGCCACATCCATTAATTGTTTCCTTGTATGAAGCTATAGATACACCCACATCAAGAGAAGACATGGTTCAAACTCTTATCTCAAAACAGTTAATATTCTGCTGCTTTATATGGTCTATCCTGGAAATTGGATTTTGAGAGGATTCAAACTGACATGTTTGTGTATAACTTTACATAAAATTACAGTGAAACTCTCTTTTAAATATACTGTGAACAAAAATACTTCGATTTAGCATAGCAAAAAACTATTAATTTAGTTTACTGTAAAGTGATGTAAAATAAAAAAGAAGTTTCTGAAAGTACTTCTTTATATAAGGAATGACAAAGATAAGACTAAAAGAAAAGCTCAGGGCAGACACTACACAGGTCCTTACACTTTCACAATTATCCCTGAGACAACAGGCTTTGGATCTAGAACAAGCCCTCAGCATGATTCTGTCCTCTTCTCTGCCTCTTAACAGCCAGAGCCAAAACACTCCTAGTGATATAGGGGAAAGAAACTCCCACCTGAACAATATCTGGGACGAGTTCCTGTTCTCTAAAATTGAAGAATGAATTTTAGGAACAATGGAAGTTAAGAGCAGAATATATTTATTGAGGGAAAGAAAGTTTCTGTCAGAGAGAAGGATGGAAAGGGGGCCCCTGAGTGGGTTGCCCAGGAACCTGTCTCTTCCAGGGACTTTTATAGAGCAAAACCATGACGTGAGGCAGGTCCAAATTGGAGGGAAAATGGGAAAATCACAAGGTGGGCATGAGGTGGGACAGAACTATGGTCAGCCAACAAGAATTGTTCAGGTAAAATTGATTAAATCAGGATCAAATGTGGAAGTGAGTCATGTAGCAAGTGGACATGAATAAAGAACAGGGGCTTTTCCTGTAAGGGGTTGGGTCAGTGACTCTTCAAGGTGATCGCTACATATGTAGAATATCAATCCCTGATGTCCATCCCTAGGGAGGTATGTGAGTGCATTTGTTTAATCTTTTGTCTTGAGGTCTAGCCCACAGCAAATACAACTCCATTTGCAAGGTATCTTGTCTTCCAGACTGGCTCCTTGGAGGGCCTGGCCCTGTTTCGCTGCTTATAATATTTCTATCTAGCTCATCTGCCTATGACACTAGGAGGATGGCTTCCCCCCTTTCCCTCTCTTTCTTCCCTTTCCAAACTAAGGTCTATTCTCAGCTGGTTGATATAATCATCCACCTCTTCTCATGCTAAATTAAAAGCTCAAAAATAGCTAGTCTAGAATTTTAAGCTTTAGCTAATTCATCCAAAGCTAATTCTCTGCAGTTAATTTCACCAAAAATCAATTCATCCAAACCTACTAGTTCTAGTCATATCTCAGAGTTGCCCTTCTCTCTACTTCTTGCCCTCTTGACTGCTCTTCTGCTACTGCCAAAGAGAGAGAGAGGAGAGAGAGAGGCTGTTGAGTGTGTTGCTAAGGTCCCCAACTCCCATGCTGACTCTCATGTTTACTTCAACTCTTGCTGCACCTAAACTACTGCTGCATATCTCAGTGATTCTGACATTTCAGAAAAAGCTTCCCAAACTGTGAAGGAAGTTGGAAGCTAGAGATACTCATCAGTTTCTAATCTCATTTCTCTCTTCCATAAAAACAGTGCATGCATTCTGCAGTTAAGGAGATGTGGCTAAGTTGTTTGTTTTGAGACAAAATTTCCCTATGTAGTTCCGGCTGACCTTGAACTCACTATGTAGCCCAGACTGGCTGTGAACTCTCAGTGATCCTCCTGCCTCAGCCTCCCAAGTGCTGGGATTATGGGCATGCATCAGCATTCCCAGAAGGCTATATCACTAATTTTAATGGAACATAGAGAGAATTGGATGTATCATTTCCACCTTGAAACAATCAAACATTCTTCGTGATTCTCCAGTGTCTTCCCTTACTCTGTCATGTATTACAAATAGTAAAGTTAAAAGATGGTAGAGTGTTCATCAGCATGGGGTCCCTGAGTATGTATGGGGAGTAAATTTCCAACAACCTCAATCCATAGCTATTAGGCACAAGAAATTAACCTTTGTTATTTTAGGACATTAAGATTTTAAGGTAAATTGGTTACTACAAGTATAACATGGCCCTTCCTTAACAATACACACTCCAGACAGCATAAACCATCATTTTAAAAAGTTAAAATACAAAATTAAGAAACACCATAGTTAATTGAAGCACAGTTTTGGTAAATCAATAACTGGACAATTTCAGATGATGGAAAGGTATGCGGTTTTCTTGAAGGGGCAGAACCTCCCTAACATTCCACCTCTGTTCCTCTCTCCTGCCCCACACAGGCTGCAAGATGGCTGCAGCAAAACAGCACAACTTCAGAATTCGATCAGTCCGTTAACCACGTGGCAGATTAATCACTGCTTAGGACAGTTCGCAGTGGACTGCCTTTCAATTACTTGATTGGCTTCTGTAATATCAGCTTCCTACTGCAAGATAGTGAGACTATCTACACAGGAAACTCAAATCATGCCATCAGGGGCTGGGGATTTAGCTCAGCGGCAAAGCGCCTGCCTGGCAAGCGCAAGGTCGTGAGTTTGGTTCCCGGTACCGGAGAAAAAACAAAACAAACAAACAAAAAAAAATCATGCCATCAAAGGAAGCTCCTACTCCATCCATGCACAGTGAATCTTGCCTCAGTCACTCTCTATTACTTCTTTCCTGTACACATCATCTTGCCTTTGCCCAATATGTCAGGTAACTTCTCAATAGGCCACCAGAAGACTCTTTAATCAGAAGGTCTAAAAAGCTAAGCTCAACTTCTAAAAGTCTGTTTGCGAGTAAATTGAGGCTGAGTTCAGCAGCTGGGGCTCTTTCTCCTTCATCCTCTCCATACAAGTTTAGACTTATTATCCCATTTGTTTCTTTGCAAATGCCTCCTGGACTAGCACAACTCAAAGAGAATTACTTGATTTGACTGATGAATCACACTTAACACCTACTAAATGTTGAGTAAAAAGACTTTAGGGCATTTCAATGCCCAGTGGAAAAAATCCTTGTATTTTAATTTTCTGACCCTTATTTTCCTCTTTTGTCTTTGTAAATGCTATTTGAATCCTGCAGAAGCATGGTTTGATGGGTGTAATAATGATAAATATTTTTCTAAGTGCCACCTAAGCACCTTGATAATATCTAAATAAATTTTCCCTCACAAAAACACACTCTTCCTATCTCCCTTCCAAATTATTTTATGAATATACCAGAGAAATTATTATGGACATAGCAGAACATATGGTACTTTAATCATGGGTCTTTGAGATGCCACATCCAAGAAGTCCTTGAATTGATGAGATCCAGTGTTTACAGTTCTCCCGTGACTCCCACCCTCATTTACTTTTAAGAAAAGCATAAGTTGTTCATACCAACAATTAACCCTGTTCTCTAACAATGGTCCCAGGGACTAGTCTGTGAAGATCTGTGAGAGCTGTTCCTCACAGATGTCTACCAATATGAAATTATAACCCTACATTCATCCATTCAACTGGTACTTATTAGTGTTTAGCTATATATGCTAAACACTACTGCTGAGAATACAAGACAAAACAAGGGGCAATTAGTACAAAATAATTCTGGAATTTTATGACACCTTCCTTGACTTGGCACAAGTAGGTCCTCTTCATAGAAATGGCTTATGTATATAATTCCTTGACAGTAACTTATAGCCTCTAAGGTTATACCTAATATTACTCAGAGTACTTTGGCTTGCCTATCTTAAAAAAACCACTTATGCTTCCCTTTTCATAAAATGGACAAATCCTATACTGCCATCTGTACAACCGCTTTTGGTTCTGTGATACTTGTAGTCTCTTCTGAAATAAAGTTTGGGGAATAGAGAGTTAATATAAGAGTAGAAGAATTGCAAAGCCTGGACAATAAGACAAGCAGGGCATGAAGTATAGGGTATATGAGTCAGAGAAGGTAAACACATATTCTCTGGTCTATGAGGTCTTAGATGATTTGTTTCTAGCCAATCTCTCCAGCCTTCCACTCAGAGCAAGTCAGTTGGACTCCTTCAAAATCAGAGCCTTCATGTATACCTTCCTTTTACAGGAACATCTTTCACTCACCTCTGCCTGGCTAACTTCCATGTATCATACCAGGCTAGGGAACCCTTCCATAACCCATCCACTCTCCCCTATCCTATGTGAGGTCTTTGTGTCCTACAGTCCCACAATACTTCACGTCGCTTTATTAGTAATGAATGTGCTTTTATGTCCTCCTTCACTGCCAAATAAAGTGCCTGGCAATTGGTAAACACTCAGATACTTGCTGAATGAACCAGTGGATGAGTGAATGGATAGAGGAATGAATGAATGAATGATCAATCCTTGACCCCACCTCTCCAGCATCCATCCCAAACTAAGAGAAACAGGTGTAAGTAAGTAGATGTTTTCAAGTAATAATATCTGAGACTTTGAAAATGCATGTGTGTGTGTGTGTGTGTGTGTGTGTGTGTGTGTGTGTGTGTGTTTGAGGGAAGAGAAAAGAGAGCTGAAAACCTTTGGTTTGAAAGGTATCTGCAATCGGTCCTCATTCCTGAAACACAGGAGTTCCTGAAATCATAAGAATGATGGAATCCAGAGAAAACAGTACAGGAACTGATATGTATGCTTGGGGGGTTACAGATCAGTGTGAGTACTCTCAGTATGAGTTTTTGTTTCTTAGGAGCTCCTGTCAGAATTTGTTCTCTTCAAGTTCCCTTAGGTACATCCAGTAGTAATTTACAATATGGTTGCTCAGAATTGTTTCTACCTCAATAAGAGTCCATTTGTTGTTTGTTCCCCTTTCTTGTTTTCAATAGGATTTAAAAGAAAATACACTAGCTCTTATCCTTTTGTAAATATTGGAAAATTTGTTAATAGATACAAATTATAGGAGCAGGAGTGGAAATTGTTTATTCTTAGGAGTCTAATTGCATTTCATACAGTTGTGTAGTTTATAACTTTTAAGTTATTTGCATATAGATGAGACTAATAAATTCCAGAAGATTCTCCTTCTTCCTCCAGTCTCAAACTTTTCCAGACTGAAGTCACACAGTAGAGACCCCTCCCAGTTAGCCCTCACCATCAGCATTTAGGAACAAAACATACCAAGGCAAGAGGTTTACCAATGCTCTTTATTACATTGATATATCATTTTTACTCAAAGATTTACTACTTCTAAGAGCCAGGTGATAAAGTATCATTGGTGTTCTCTCAGCCTAGGTTAAGTACTACTAGCTGATTGGGCTGCTATGGAGCTGTATCAGTCAGGGTTTACTAAAGGAACAGATGTAATACAAGATAAACAAATGTACAGAAATCACAAGTTTGGCTTACAATGGTCAGCTACAGAGCTGGATGAGGAAGCATGCAGAGGGTGTCTGCACGCTGGAGATTGAAGAACCCAGCCCCTGGCCTGGAGCTCGCTGCAGTGTCTAAGTCCGAATCAAAAGGCTGATGGGTCTGCAATGGAATGCTGAAGAATCTACGATGAAGGCCTGAGAGCCAACACCAGAAGGCTGAAGAGTCCAGACGGGAGCCCAACAGTCTGCACCAGAAGCCAGGAGACGACCAAGCTGAAGGCGAAGACCGGAACTCCTCCGAAGAACCAGCAGCCAGTCCTTCCTCAATTCCTTCTTTTTATGCAGTCTACCCGCTCTGGGGAGGTGGGGGTGGTCCTCTACACCCACCCCTTCTGCATGCCTGCCTCTTGCACAGGCTCAGAATGAATACAAAGTAAGCACCTTGGACCCCTTCTGAGTTACATAGTTAACCTTCTGAACTTCTCAAATTAACACAATAAACAACATCCCAGAAGGGTAAGAGCGTGTCCTTTTCACCCCAAGAGGCAGAACTGCTGAGTCACTTAGCCAAACCTCTAGACTCCCCAAGTTGACACAATGTATCAACCATAACAGGAGCAATCATGAAATCATTTGTAAAACTATTCCAAAAAATTAAGCTACCTGGCAGCGGTCCTTCTGCCAGCCAATTTCTGGGTTGCTGGAAGCCTTCAGTTGCTACAGTGAAACACTCATTTTCTACTATAAATTTCAGCACAATTTTGCAATTGTCAGCCTGGCCCTGGGGTTGTCAAGTTCATCTGACAGACTCCAAGAATGCCTATGAGGAGTATAACAGGATTAGGTACCACAGCATGACAAGAGGAAGTTCTAGAAATCCAGTAAGTTTTCACCACTAGAATTAGCAATCAGGGGATGGAGCTCCTAGGGAACAAGTCTGGGGTCAGAAACTGAGCACAAAGCAAAACAAGACAAATGGGGACAGGCCTGTCATATGTCTCAGTGTTCTACCAAATGGGCCCAATTCCAGGATCTTAAGAGTTAGGTGAAGGTTAAGTCTTCTTCCGGGCTGAAATATGTCCATGCTTAGGTCTAAGGGCAGAGAAATAAGCTTAAAATAAGGATTTAAATCTGCAGCAGAGTCAGAATGGGACATAATGGAGATAACTTGGGGCATTAGCCAACTATGTTCAAAAACTACAGAATCAGGAAAGAAAAATGAAGTTGATGGTACCATTTGCTAACAATAAAGGTATCTAGGTAAATTGTCTCCAATAGTCCCAGGGGATAATTTAACATCTGAAAGGGCAAGAACAAGAAAAGGAATTTTTAAACCTGGACAATCAGTGGGATAGGAAATACTCTGAGCTGATCGACTCAGAAGACCTTGCTTGCTTCTAATTATGATTCTGCCACTTATTAGCTTTGTAACATTGGGCAAGTCCCTCACCTCTGTAGCCCTTAGTTTCCTCTTCTATCAGCTGAAGTGAATACTTAAAAACAGGAAAATCAAAGATATTTAGAATCAAAGAATTCCAAATATTTCAACTTACAATGATGATGGTGTCACTTAAAAATACTAATGGTTCTTCCTTTAAATCTCACATCACAGTGCCCAGCATTTCTCATTGTTTCTGGAAGGTAACTGTTAGTCTGGAAGCTTGTCCTAAACAAATCTTTTTTGTTTGAACATACAAAAAGGAATATCAGGGAACTCATACAGTACTGCATGGAGATTTTAATGCTTGCCTCAATTTGGCACTTTTATGTAATCAGCCATCTGTCACACACGATATTTGATGGGACACTGTAATATGCCATGGTAGACCAAGGAGCGACTGACCTGAAAAACTTAGGTTCTAGTCTCTTTTTTAAAAATAACATAATAAGGCTGGGGATATAGCTCTGTGGCATGGCACCTGCTTGGCAAGCACAAGGTGCTGAGTTTGATTCCTGGTATCAAAAACAAAAAAGTTAAAAATAACGTAATAAATTAGCATGGTCATGTCATTTAACCTCTGTTTTTCAGTTTTCTCTTTGGTAGCCTAATAATAACAAAGATAATAATAGCAGCTACCATTTCCTGAACACGTACAATGTGCTTCAGATATACATCATATCCAACCTCAACAGTAGCCCTCATTAAAAGTCATCATTGTGGGAGGCTGAGGCAGGAGGATCCCAAGTTTCAGCTCAGCCTAGGCAAGTTAATGAGTCAGTGAGACCTTCTCTCAAAATAAAAAGGATCCGGAATATAGTTCAGCACAAAAGTCCTGGGTTCAATCCCCACTGCACCCAAATAAAACAAAACAAAATGCAAAAACATTATCATCTATCATCCATCTATCATTTTGCAGAAGTGGAAACAAAGGTGTAATGGACCTTAAGGACCAAAAGGTACATCGTTTTTCCAAGGTCACCACTAGAAGTGAGATTTAAACCAGTTCCTTCTGACTCCAAAGTACATTTTCCTTTTTCCCCATTATTTCATGTTGCCTCTCGTTTGGGAAATAAAGGAGAAAACCTTTAAGATTCCTCCCAAGTCAGATATCCTACCATTTTTTGCCATCGTAATTATGCAGTTAGGCTTAACTAGTAAGTAATTAATTGCATAATGCTCAAAAGCCACACCCTTTTGTTTCAGCCTGACATTTTTAATTCCTGTTTTTAAAAGATTATTCACATTTTCATCGAAGCCCTTCAACAACTGGCAAAATAAGCTTAAATACCTTTGTATCTTTAAAAAATCTTAGCCTTATATTTCACTGAGATAGGCAAAGTACTTACTGAAGAGTAAATTTCTGGCTTTAGAAAAGTGCTCAAATCCCAGGAACTGAAAATACCATCATGAGAAATGCCTTTTCTTTTTCAGTTAAAACCCACTGGCACATAGGGCTGCCCCTGAATGGGGGGGACGGTACTGAGATAAAAAGAATTCCCAAATCTTCAGGTATAATCTTCTAGGACTTTCCACCCATAGAGACCCTTGGTCTTTGAAGAGTTTTAAATTTTATATGAGGTCCCTACCAAAATTATAACAGCACTGAAAAGATGATACTTTACATCTGGGGGTAGGGGGGAAGCAAAATTATTTTCATTCTGGGCAAGATCTACCACCACAGTGGTAGGTGTGGGAACATACTTCAAAATTCCTGATTGAGTTAAGGGAGGAGTTATCAAGAAAGGAGTAGGAAGATGTCAAAGCCAGCTTGATTTGAGAAGTCTGAAAAATGGAAAAGGGGACTATAAAATAGCATTCAAAATGGGGGAAACCATGGTCAGGCATTAGAGACTCAATTTTCATGCTTCAAAAAATGCTAGAACAAAAATGGAAAATTATGAATTGGCAAGGACTTTGAGATGTACAGCAAAATCTATCAATTTGACAATGAATAATATGATGTCAGACAAACCTAATTCCCTTCTATGACAAAGTGACAAGTCCAGCAGTTTGAGGAAAGTAACCAATATATTATGAATTTGGTGGTTCTTTATATTCAGCCCCCAATGTGAGAGAAATGAAGTTGTGAATGGGCTTACCAATGGCTAGAAGACAGAGCCAAAACCCAAGGCCAGGAACTGCACTTCATGAACACTTTAGGGTCACTACAAATGGCATTTGTCATTTGAGTTCCGTTACTATTGTTCAGGATTTGAGATAATTCTCACCCAAGTTTTGAAGGTCTTGCATAGGAATTTTACCTCAGCCCTGAGATTTCACTGCTTGTAAGTGCTGGAAGAAGCCTAATATTTGCCAGCTGTAACTGAACCTCGTGTCAACCAAGAAATGAGCATAAAATAGAGATAATGCAAATGAGAGACCAAATGAAATAAACAGGTTATTTAAAAACAAAATATAATCTAATAAATAGTATATGACATTGAAGGTAAGAGATACTCATTATAGAATATCCAAGAACATAAAATCTTTTATCTCGTAATGATTTTTGCATTGATTTTAGTCAACCTTTTAAAGATAAATGTCTTTACAAAACCTGTCCCTAGTAAGCACTTTCAGTCAATTTCTGAGCTATTCCCTTCTATCGCCCTCGTGACAGAATTTTGACTGATTTTATGCGGTCAGGTATATACAATGCTGTTCAGTTTTCCTTCCAACATATTTAAGAATTTTAAACATTTTATCAGGGTAAAAACTGCCCTTTCAGTTACATCAAGCCTTCTGATCATAGGGTCCCAAGTGATTTTGTTTTATTACAAGAGCCCATTGAGTATAAATCTAAGGGAGGTTGGTATTATAGACTGAATTATCTCCTCAAAATTCGTGTGCTGAAACCATACACACTGCTATAAAGTGAATGCTTTGTCCCCTCCAAAATTCATTTGTTAGAGATTTCTGATACAGCAATGTTATGAGATGAGGTTGTGGGACATATTTAGGGCATGAGAATTCTACACTTAGGACTGGATTACTGCTGCTATACAAAGGGTTTGCAGGAGTGGATTTCCTAAAATTTTTACCAGACACTACTTGGACAAAGGACTAACATCTAGAATCTTTAAAGAAGTTTTAAAAAAAATCAGACCCCAACCATTTAAAGCTTCAATCCAAAAATGGGCTTCTGAAATGAATAGATAGTTCTCAGATGAAGAAGTACCAACAGCAAATAAATATATGAAAAAATGTTCAACATCACTGGTCATTCAAGAAATGTAAATTAAAACAAAACTGAGATTCCATCGCACGCCAGCAAGAATGACCATCATCATGAATTCAATCAATAACAAATGTTAGCAGGGATGCGAAGAGAAAGGAATTCTCCATTGCTAGTGGGACTATAAACTGGTACAACCACTATGGAAATCAGTATGGAGATTGGTCAAAAACTAGGACTAGAGATTCCACTTGACCTCTGTTTGAAGCTGTTTCCCTTCTAGTTATTTTCACAAAAGAGATAAAAGCATCATACCACAGTGATATATGCACACTCATGTTTAAAGCAGCGTAATTGATAATAGCTAAATCTTGGAAATAGTCCATATAGCTATCAAAAGAAGAATCAAGAAAATGTGGTATTTACATACAATGGAGTACTGCTCTTCCATAAAGAAAGGTAAACTTGAATCATTTGTAGGAAAATAGATACACCTCAAGACCATAACCTTTAGTGAAATAAATTGAACATACAGATTTAAATATCACACTGTTTCTCTTGTGTGAGAAACCCAAAGGGTAAATAAGGAAGATAAAGAGGAACAAGGGGGCGGGTGGAGAAGGAAGGGAAGGAAAGGGAAAGGGAAAAAAGAGAAGAGAAGGGAAAAAAGGAAACAAAGCTTGTGTAAATGGGGAGGGGAAGAGAAGTTGAAAGGAGGGGAGTGAAATGGCAAAAAAGAGAGGAATTAAGATATATTACCAAAAAAAGGTATATTACATACAGGTATAAATTCCCTGTGAGGAATGTGATCAATATGTATGACAAATGTGTACTAATGAAAAAATAAAGTTAAAAAGAAGAATGCACTTCCTGTCTTACTCTTCTGTCATGGGAAGATGCAGCGTTCCCTTTCTCCAGAGGATGCAGCAGTGAGCACCATCTTGGAAGCAGTGACTGAAATTGCCAATCCCTTCATTTTAAACTTCCCAGCCTTCAGAATATGAAGGAATGAATTTCTGTTCTTTATCAATTACTCAGTCACAGGTGTTATGCTGTAGTGGCACAGTCTAAGACACCCTCAATGTGAATGTATTTGGAGATAGAGCCTTTAAAGAAGTATGTAAGATAAAATAAAGTCTTCATTATGGAGCCCTAATCCAATAGTGCTGATTTCTTTGTAAAAAGAGGAAAAGGTACTAGGGATGCACATACGCAGAGGACAGGCCATGTGAGAACCCAGGAGAAAGACAGGTATCTACAAATCAAGAAGTGATGCCTTAAGAGAAACCAAATCTGCTGGTACCTTGATACTGAAGTTGTAGCCTCCAGATCTGTGAGAAAATTAATTTCTGCTGTTTATACCATCCAGTCTGTGGTATTTTACTAAGAATAATACATGTTACAGAGTTGGGCAGAGCTGAGTTCAGATCCTGCCACTTGCTATTGGTACAATGTTGGAGAAGGGTTTGCACTTTTCTGAGTCTCCAATATGGAGCTGTGAAATAGGGATAAGTAGCTCTTCTGTGGTGGTGCTGTGCAGGGTGGCAGAAGGATGTACACTGACAGGCAGATAACAGTTCTCAACAAGTGATGGTCATTTTTGTTTAAAAAAAGTAACTTCAGTTCACCTGTTTGTACAGATTTTAACTTATTTTTATCGTAGTTCATATTTTGTACCTCATCCAAACCAGAGAAGCTTATTTTTAGCTAAAATTCATCCTTTGAAGCTTAAATATCTTTTCGTTCTGTTTGAGTGCCATATTTTCTTCCTAAGCTCATTCTAAATTTCTTTCTGTCTCTCTCAACATCAAACAGAAAGCTTCCTTAAGTGTTATATTTACTCAGTAACATAAAATAGAATTCTCTCAGTTAACTCGCCATTTTAACTGACTCCTTTTAGATGCTAGTCCTTCAAAATTGAGATCTGCATATGACAGTCAGAGACTATGCTCACTCTCACAGCACTGGTATATTTCTCACACAAGCCTCATCAGAACTGTTGTTTTTTCTCCAGAAGCTTTATCAGAGTCCCCTTTTCTCATTAGAGTCTGCTGGGCCTCCCACAATGACTTGAAATCATCCAGCAGCATGATGTGATAGAGACATGTAACAAACGCAATTCAAACACTTATTGTAAAAATCATGAAATTTATTTACTGCTGTTCTTTTTAATCAGACCTAACATTTCCTTGTTTTAGAAACTCTAGTAGACAGAAAATATGCTATAAAAACCAAATATTGCATATACTCACAGACCATCAGACTTAAAGACCAAACACGAGTTACACCCATGGTCAAGAAAAAACTTATCTGTTGAGTTTCCACATAAATTGCTGTTGTCCTAGATAATTAATTGTTAAAGTAGGAGGTTTTCCTTGGAGGAGGTGATTTGTGGCCATTAGAAAATGAAAATCAGATGAGCATGATGCCCATTCCTATAATCTCAGCTACTTGGAAGGCTGAGGCAGGAGAATCATAAGTTTGAGGCCCGTCTGGGGAACTTAGTGAGACCCTGTGCAAAAATTTAAAAAATAATTGAAGGGGCTTGGGATGTAGTTCAGTGCTAGAGGAACTACCTACCTTGTTTCATCCATAGGTTTCATCCCTAGCACTGCAAGGGATAAAAGGAGGGAGAGGAGGAGGAGGAGGAAAAAGAGAAAGGGGGGAAGGATGGAATGGGGGAGATGGAGGAGAAGGAGTAGAAGAGGAGGAAAAGGAACAAAAAAAAGGAGGGGAGGAGAGGTGAGGTGAGGTGAGGTGAGGTGACAGGAGGGGAGGAAAAAAAAGGACAGAAAATAAAAATCTTGGAATTTTCAAAAGATAGGAAAACATCAGTCAAACTCATTTCAAATCCCATCTGGACCATATGTTACTTGGGCAAGTTGAAGATTTCAGTATTTGGTATTCTCCTTCATGATAGGAACTAAGGCTCAGTAAACATTCTACTTTTCTGACATAAAATGAGTCACATAGTCTTACTTATTCTATGTGAAGTTATAGTTGAAATTCTCATTAGAAAATTTGCTAATAATTCTTCATGATGCAGAGATTAGTAGTTGCTATGTAGCTACAAAAGCTAATCAGATCTTTGGCGCTCTTCAAAGTTCTGAACTTTTGACAGAGTACATGGTTAGCTAATGCTTGTGTTTCAATATCAATTTACCACACTACACCAACTGGTTCAATGAGTATGCATATAAATACCTGAGAATGTGCTGGTTCTTTGCTCAATTAGTCAATGGAATCATTTATTCTTTGTTTTTTTTGTTTTTTGTTTTTTTTTTTTGTTTTTGTTTTTCTCTGGTACCGGGAACCGATCTCACGACCTTGCGCTTGCCAGGCAGGCGCTTTGCCGCTGAGCTAAACCCCCAGCCTCATTTATTCTTTGTGATAAGAACAGTTGGCAAGAAGGTGCCAGATGCTGTAAATGACCTGAATGAACATAGGTTGCCAGATCAGGGTCAGAAACAGGAGATGGTAGAGTGAGCTCCAAAAAAATAGAAATCAGAGTCATTTTCCCTGGCTAATTTAGAGACAGGCAAAATGGGGAGAAGCTGTCAGCCCTACAGAGTTAGCTAACACTAGGAGAGCAGGTACAGACATCTAGCACAGAGTCTGAACCGCTCCTTTTCACTGAGGCCCTTCCATAGGCTGGGCACTGGTCCTGACATTTGTATTTTAATTATTAGCTTCTGTTTTGATTAATGATGTCTGTGATTTTCAGCTATGAATTTTTGAATCAAAGAGAAAAAATAGAGTGGAACCTGATAACTTGCTTTAATGGTGAAAATAGACTCTAGGAACACTCCATTTTGCAGGAAAAAAACAAGTCGTGGGGGATTGGTGTCTTGATTGAGCCAGTTCATCACCCAGAGAGCCACATGAAATGAGAAATCACATTGTTTTACAATTCTGTATCCTCAAAACAGTTAGTGTCCTGCTTATGAAAGCAGCTATTGTGGCAATTATTCATAAATCATTTAAACTGCATAATATTCATAGCCATACTTTATTGCACATAGGCTGCCTAGTAAGGTAGGTTAGAAGCTAGTTTCAAAATATGTGTGGCCTTGGAATGAATGTTATGGAACTACTGGAGATCTTAAAGTCAATATTCTGAACTCTATAATGATTAATCATGTTGGACCAATGTGACGTCCATCATTGTTCATATGAAATGACCAATCTGTTGTGGTAGTATTTCCAAAGATTTGATGTGCACCAAGAATACTGTAATTTTGTTTTGGGAATTGTATCCAAGGCCTCACACATGCTAAGCATGTGGTATATCACTGAGCTACATCACCAGCCCTGGAATTCTTTTTAAAATGCAGATTTTTCTGACCCTACTACTAGGGATTATGATTCATTCGGTCTACATCAGGGCACAGGAACTTCCATTTTCACCAAGCAACTAATGTTGGTGCAAATGATTATGAATCCCTCGGTGGGAAAAAACTGATCATATGTATACAAGAAAAAGAAACAGGATGGGAAAAGATACACCTTACTTCATAAAAAAGTAGTAAGTCTTTCTGCTGAATGTGGGTTTGAAATAGAACCACAGAGGTACTTTAACAGTGGATTTCGCTGGCCCATTGGCCAAGGGATGACGTGCAATGTTATACTAAGGACATTTGACACCAGGCTTGCAGTTGTCATACACAAGCTGAAACACTCCCCACCAGCTCTTGGGCTTTGGTTCTCTTATAGATTCTGATCCACTGAATGCCTGTCAGGACTGTTTAGGGAGAGGAGAAAACCAGCAAATGACTTTCACTCTTCTGGCACAAACATTTCACCTGCAGCATTATCCAGACATCTCCCTTCACCGTAGGATGAATATTAAGAGGTCAAATCAGTTTACTAACTCAAAATTCACTATTTTCAAATCTTTCGGGAAACATCTGCTTCTTCATTTGGACAATTAATTGAAAGTCTACCATACAACATGCTAGTGATATGTAAATAAATGATAATACCTAACATTTATTTGGCACTAGAATCCAAGTACTGTGCTAAGCTCTCTAAATGCCTCATCCTGCCTGTACAAGAATCCTAACAAGTCAGTACTAATATTAATCCCATTTAATAGCAAAAAGATGAAGAAATGTTTCCATGGCCACACAATAAAAGGTAGAGGCAGGATTTGACCCTTGGTAAGACTGAATATGCTTAACTATCAAATATATCAGCACTGATTATATGGATTTATGGTTCTTAAAAAGGTCATAGACCAGCAACATTAGTATCACGTGATAACTACTTAGAAATTCTAATTCCTGGCCCCTGCTGTAGATGTGATGAATTGACAGCTCTGAGGATGTGGCCAGACCATCTGTTTCAAGTAGCCCTCTGAGTGCTTTTGAAGTATGCTAAAGTTTGAGAACCACTGAATTAATGAACTGGCCATAGAATTCCATGTGTTTGAGAAACTGAATCAAAGCCTTCAGTTGGTCAGCTCCAGGTACTTATTGTTACTATCTCTACACCTCCTCCATGGAAGAAGCATAATCACTGGGATGGCCATTTTGCTGAGAAGCCACACTTTTTCTCATTTCTAAAAATACTTTTTTCTACAAGCTCAATAAGAACTGACAAACACTAATTTGCTATCATCTAGGCATCCATTTGCTCATTCACTTCTTCATTCATTTATTCAATTGTTCTTTGTTTATTCCATAAATATTATTTTTTGTCTTTTTTTCATTTTTTTGGTTTTTTTCTGGTCCCACGAATCAAACTCACTACCTTGCGCTTGCCAGGCAGGCTCTGTGCCACTGAGCTAAATCCCCAGCCCCTCCATAAATATTTAAAGACATCTTATGTGTCCACCACTGGTGCTGTATGTGAAGGATACATAAAAGTTAGATAATGACAACATTATACAGGAAATTACACAATATATGGGACTGAGCTCCTAGATGTGCCAGTAATTCTGACCATTTCAGAGGCTATGATTCAATACAGGCCATGTCCAATCAGTTCAAAGACTCAGGCATGGAAAACTGTGTCAGTCAGCTTTTCATCACTGTTGGCAAAATACCTGAAAGCCAACTTACAGGAGGAATGATTTATTCTGCCTTACAGTTGCAGAAATTTCTGTACATGGTCACCCAGCTCCATGGATTTTACGCACCTAGGAGGAAGAAACATGGTAGAAGGGCGTGGCGGAGGAAAGTTGCCCACCTCATGGCAGCAAGGAAACAGAGGGAAAAATTCATAGAGAAAGGAATGGGGAAATTAAACATACCCTACGAAGCTACACTCTCAGTGACCAGCTTCATCCAATTGGGCCCTACCTCCTAATAAGCCCATTCAGCTAATGATCTCATCAATAAATTAATCCACTTATTAAAGCTAGATACCACAGGATCTAGTAACTTCCCAAAAGCCTATTCACTGGCAACAAATTCTTTAACACAGTAAGCATTTTGGGAAATATTTTAGATCCCAAACAAAACAAAGTCTTGAATATAGTCAGGCAACCCTAGCAAATTGCTGTTTTCATTACTGTACCTTGACAAAGGTGTGCCTGGGGCATGAGATACAACCACCCAAAAACTACGATTCAGTTTCAATTCTATATCAGACAAGTTCCATCCAGAGGCAATTGCCAGATGTTTGGCAAAGATAAAAACTACTGCGACAGCTAGTTTCACTTCATCAACTTTTGCTTGCTGAAAGGCTGACACCTGAAAAAACTTTGTATTTTAAAAACATCCCAGGATGACCCTTCAAAAATTCAATGAAAGATGCTCCATGTTCCAGAATGTGAGCTCTGTGAAGGCAGGCATCTTGGTGTTTATTTTGGGCTCCATATATTTCAAGTACTGAGAACAGTGCAAAATACATAGTAGGTTCTTAATAAATATTTACAGTGAATTATTCTGACCGTTCTTTGTTCTTTCCAATAAAAGTGATTTGTGAAATTTGTTAACTAAACATTACTTTTATGCTTTTGTAGGGCTTTTCACATATAGTAATTGCTCTAAAAATAGCCTGAGGTTATGCCATCTGACCAAGGTTTGATTTGGGTAATATGATCATCCCACTTACCAGACACAGTGTCTAAATCTTGACCAATCAGTGAAAAATTAGCTTTGGAATACAATTCACTGAAAAGCACTAGAGCCAGATACAGTTTCGGGTCCCTAGAAAGTCTTTCCAACTGGAACAGCTCAGAGTTTTCGGCTAGAGGTCTGGCAAACTGAGAACACAGGCTGTGCCATTCCTTGCTGGCCTCTGCAAAAACGAGACTGACCTAAGAAAGCACTGGCACTTGTTTCATTTTCCACAGCTGCTGCCATAGACACTCATGGCTAGAAAGCAATGACCAGATGATCAGATGTCTGAGGTTGAGGTGCCAGATTCAGGGCATCGAAAAGTTGAGGCAGAAGTGATCTCATAACAACAGCCAAAGAGGAAGCTCTTTCCAGAAGTGGTGGCTCCAGAGCTCTTCACAAGCCCTCACTTGGGCTATGCTGAGTCGTTCCATCCTAAAGTTCTTGTCAGGGCTCTTCCAGTGCAGAGTTTGAGCCTTCACACATAGATTTCCTCTGGGCAGGCCTGTCTGAGGACAACGCGCTGGATAGAAGGCTAGCTTGCCTGGATAGAAAGCTAGCTTGCCTTGCTCTGAAGATGCACAATTTCCATTCTTCGTTAATCTTCACACTATCTTACAAAGTGTACATCCACTTTTGAGTTTACAAACTGCAGGTTCTTTCTTCAATATATTGCACTGAAATTCTCAGTAGGTCAATTATACTAGTTTGCTTGGGAGTTGTAACCGATGTACCACAAAGTAGGCAGCTTAAACAACAGAAACTACTGTCTCACAGTTCTGGTAACTGAAAGTCTGAGACCAGGACAATTGCAGAATTGGTTTATTCTGAGGGCAGTGAGAGGCAACCTGTCCCATGTTTCTTGCCTAGCTTCTGATAGATTTCTGGCAATCTTTCTTGTTTCTTGGCTTGTAAATATAGCGCTCTGAATTCTGCCTTCATCCTCACATAGTATTCTCCTTGTATGCATCTGCCTCTCAATTTCCCTTTTTCATGAGGGCATGGGTCACACTGAATTGGATGCAACCTACTCCAGTACAACCTCATCTTAAC
The DNA here is from genome assembly GCF_000276665.1 of Chinchilla lanigera. Classification (NCBI taxonomy): domain Eukaryota; kingdom Metazoa; phylum Chordata; class Mammalia; order Rodentia; family Chinchillidae; genus Chinchilla; species Chinchilla lanigera. Next base: position 2,203,544 of record NW_004955534.1, on the reverse strand, counting down.
TAATTGCTACTGCATTGACCCTATTTCTAAAGCACAGTTACATTTTGAGTTATTGGAGATTAAGACTTCAATGTATAAGTTTGGGGGGATAGAACTCAACACATGATATCAAGCATCTAAAGAGAAAACCTTTGATTCTCCACTGACCTCCAAAAAATGATTGTTAATGGTCTACTCAGGTATAATTGCCAGATGAACAGAAAATATAAATTATACTAGATAATGCAGCAAACATTTTTAAATAGCATAAATGAAAAACCTGATTAATTTATGATAAAATAATTGTTTATAGTGGGGAAGGCATAAAATGAGAAATAGGGCTTTCTTATTTCAATGATAGATAAAAAGGGAGAATGAGAGAAAAATGTAAATTTAACAAAACAAAATGCACTGAATGAAAGTGAATATTTTCCATTAACCTCTCTGCCTTCCCAGAGATATTTACAACTGGAGAAAAATCAAGTTTCTGGTTACTCAAACCCTATTGCCTAATGCATTGTGGAAGCTGCTGGCTTTTCAAATTGAACAAATTGCTCCGAACTGAAGGAAGGAAAAGACACAAACACAGCTGAAACATTTTCAAAATGCAAGAGGAAATGAACAAACAAGAGCAGCATTCCTAAAGCAGTGGATGGAGAGTCCTAAGGAGACATTTGCTGAAAGCTGGAGTCCCTACATAGCTTGCCATCAAGAGGTGCAGAGCTAATCGATCCCTTTGCAGTGACCGGAAGAAGCTGATGAGGAGGAGCATTGAAGGCAAATGTTGACAAGCCAGCCAGGCAAAAGGCTTTTCTGGGAGACTTTAACAAATACCACACATCCCAGAGTTTATTCCTCCTCTTCGCATGTATAAAAACTCAATCTCATGTGTATTTTCACATGGAAAATACTCAGGAAGACTGACTAAAGGTAGCAAACTGATGACAGACTGCTACAGAACCCAGAACACCTACATTTTCGTTTAGCATGTATTACGTATAAAGGTCAAAGTGATATGTGTACGTTATTCAAATCTCTTCCTGGTATTGAGAAACCAGACTCAAATTCATCAACAGAATATTGCAGGGTTCATGTGAACCCAGAGCACAGAAAAGATGCTGCTCCTCAAGAATATTTTAAGCAGGCCATGGTGAGGTCATTGGCTCTCACCTCTTTGATGAAAAGGCTCCTCATGGCACCTGGAATGTATGCTTCCCAGAATCTGAGTTCCTCTGGCCCTACCACTGTAAGCTTCCTGGCTGACTATCCTTTTTCCATTGACACATTTTCCTCTTTAATTTATAACACTGATTATACTATCATCAAAATCTTTCTCCCAAATCCTAGCTTGATCCACAGTTATATGTCTTTAACCATTATGTGCTCATTGTAAGAGTTAAAACCTCAATAATTTTGCCTCTGTGTAGTGGCTTTAATGAAATGTAAAAATTCAGTGCATCGAATTGTTTATGGAGTTTCTGAGAATAAGAATCTGATATCTCTTGATGTGATGCTTCCTTGCTTTCGTGGTATATCCCTTATTCTTTTCCAGAAAACACACACACACACACACACACACACACACACACACACACACACACAGGGAAAGAGAGAGAGACAGAGAGACAGAGAGAGAGAGAGAGAAAGAAGAGAGAGAACAAGATCTGGTTTCTGTGATCAGAAATATAGGTGAAGTAAGAACACCAGTGTTACCTAGTAAAATCTTCATAGACACCATTATTATGAGGTGTTTAGCTTCTCTTACAGGTGCTCCCAGACTGTTGTGCAAAGTGCCTGCCCTAAAGCAGACCACACGGGGTCCTCTTTACTCATCCAAAGGTTCCCCTCCCCCAGATTGTCAGGGTAATGGTTATCTCTTATCCTGTGGCTGCTGCACTCCATTCATGCTCATGGGATTTTGTTGAACTGTGTGTCATATGGCTATAGGATTCCTAGTGAGCGGTTCATGATTATGCTATGCTTTATTGCTATTTGTTTTCCGTGCTTGGAATGGAAAGCAAATAAACAAGTCAGCCTTTCTGAAATTGTTCTTGCTCCCAGGGACTCAGTGGGTTTGCTGTAGAAAGCCAAGAGCTGCTCTGCTAGAAATCAGAGTTCTTCCCTCACAGTAGCAGACTGGTTATTGTCCAGCCACAAGTGGGATGGTTCACAAAGGCTGGTATCACAAAAGCTGGGTAAGAGCCAAGAAATCTTTATTTTGTATCTTCTACACCAGAAAGAAATACTAAAAAGTTCCCTCATGAGTCACTGTCAGCTCAGTTCACCAAGTACTGACTGAACGTGAGTAGCTTCTGTGCGGAAATAAAATAATGAGTAAGAAAAATCCCTGCCCTCAGAAAGCTTAAATTCTGCAGAAAAAGATGTAATCAAAGGAGGACAGGACAGTGGTTGAAGAGTGGCATAAAAGACCAGAAGAATACAGAGAGGGTAATTACAGTGATTAAAATGCTTTGCGAGAGTGTGTGCCAGGCCAACAGACAGGAAGCATTTTTTTTCAGAGCTATGTTAACACACATGCTGTCTGCTCCAATAAACGTCCCCAGTTTGACGGCCTCTTAGGTGGAAACAGCAAGGTGCTTTTGCCAACAGGAAAAGAGAAAGTAGAAATTCAAGGTAGAAGGAAGAAGATAGCAGGAAGAATATGTGAAAGAAGACATTTCATTTACAAAACAGAAACAGTCATAACTCATTTCTATCATAAAGTCACTGCTTAGCAGAACTAAGTTCCAAGTGAATTGAGTTAGAAAGAATCTAATGAGTCATCACAATCAAGCACCACACAATGTGTGAATTCCTTTCATCATACAATTGCCAAACAAGCGCCCCCAAGGGTGATATCACAAGGCTTTATGGAAGCTAAAGATACTTAAACTGGGTCCTAAAACAGTAGTTTTGTTTTCGTTTTTGTTTTGTTTTTTTTTCTTTTTACAGTGCTAGGTACGGAATCCAGGCCTTCACGCATGCTAGGCAAGCATTCTACCACTGAGCTATGTCCCCAAGCCCATAAAATAATTGAATAGTGATACTTGAAAACAAAAATAGAATGAAAAAATGTCAATATTCTAAAGACTCTAAGGATAAATGCTACAGCTGCATAGAGTATACAGGAGTATACAGGGAGAAGTGGAGAATGGGGATAGAAATTTTGGTAGGGGCTACTGGAATGTGAAGACTTGAATAACAGGAAGAGGCATCTAGATTTGATCTAATATGTAATAGGGAATTATTGACAGTTTTAGAGCAGAAAGGAGGACATGATCAAATTAGATTTAAGCAGGTTAATCTGGCAGTAGAGCATGGGTTGTAAAACAGAGACTGGAGGTAGAAAGATAGGTTAGCAGGCACTTGCAGTACCCCAGGAAAAGGTTGTGGTAGAAAAGTACAGATAGAAAAGGGACATAATTTCATAACTATTCAGAGGGAGGACTTGGTGACTGGTGCGTGTGAGTGTGTGTGTGTGTGTGTGTGTGTGTGTGTGTGTGCGAGTGCAAGCGCATCCAGCATTTAAAGATCCTCAAAGAGCTAAAGCATCTATTATTTCCTTTGATCTTGAAAATAGCTATGAAGTAGGTAGGACAGATATTTTGTTCCCATTACCTAGATAAGGAAGCACAACTTATGAGATGTGAGTGTTGTTTTGAATAAAATCAGTCTCAGGACCAGGATAAATATCCAGGCCTCCTGAAAACCAGAACACCATTTTCTCCTTAACATCCACAATCCTATGCTTTTACTACAGGCCTTATACAACATCCTACCGATAAGAAAACTTCTCTTTGCTCTTGTAAATGATGTAATTTTTAAAACAATGTTGCTCTCATTTACTGAGTATAAATTGCTCATGACAGACTAACCAGCTTTTATTAGCTTGTTTCCTTATCGTGAAAATAGCTCCAGCTCAAAGTAATCTATTCCATGTAGCACTTTAATCTCCCCTGAGCCATATTGCTCTCTAGGTGAAAAACACCAAGGGAAGAGCATCATTCTCACCCCATTCCCATAAGACAAGTGGTTGCTGGTATGATGTAAAAGGAGCCTGTACTACAATTAGAATGAATAGTATGTCTTCTTTCAACTACGGATTTTTAAGATTTCTTCTAGAAATAAAATGAAAACCTAAAAACAATGCCACGCGGGGCTATTAAGATCACTTCCCAATGAAAACCTATGTGGTGATTCACCGCCAACCCTTGCCTGCTCCTGAGAACAGACATAAATTGTCCCAGCGAAACCTGCCAGATTAACGCCAAGCAGCAGACAGGAACAATCCCTGGTTTAGGGGCAAAATGAAGGGCCAGTAAAAAAGAGTTTTTGAGAAGGTACCAAGAGAATGGATGCAAAGTTAGAATTGGATGCGAAGAATCAGTCCTGGTATTCTATTGCACAGTAAAGTGATCAGAGTTAGTAATAATGTATTAAAATGGCTACAAGAGAGGATTCTGAATATTTCACTACAAAGAATGATAAAGTTTGATATGGTTAATAAGCTCATCAGTATGATTTAATCATCACACCGTGTATATATGGATCAAAACATCACAGTGTACTTCATAAGTTTGTATAATTACTGTCAAAAACTAGAATTACAAAAAGAAAAAATGTACCAAGATAAAAAAAATTTCTAAAGACCACATTGCAGGAAGAGAACAGAGTTTTAAAATGACAATATTGGGCCGGAGGTATAGCTCAGCAGTGCAAGGGCCTGCGCGGCAAGTGCAAGGTCCTGAGTTTGATTCCCAGTACCTAAAAAAAAAATGACAATGTTCAGTTAAGCATAAAGGCACAACATAGTTACAGATAAGGTCATTAATTGTATATTTTTCACCATGTAAACAGTAAATATTTGACTTCATGTTATCCCAGAGAAGCCACTCAAATTTGAGCTATTCATAATTTTGTCCTTATAACAAAATTTTCCTGTCTCTGCCTGTATGCTTCAGCAGTGTTTCAAGACACACAGTTACAGGGTTTTAGGTTCTGGTTGGGAAATTTTGGTATAAAGGTATTTATGAAGTGTAGATATGAGACATACTACATAACTGGATCCAAGACACAGATTCTCCAGGGTGATAGAGGTGAAAAGAAATACATCGAAATCAAGGCTGCTGACCCACAATGGGGGCCTACAATTGGCTTTCCTTGGTAATTCAAGTAATTTCCTTGGTAATTCATGCATCAAGGCCATGCATCCAAAAGCAACTCGAAAACAAATGCTATCTGCTGAGCTCCTGCTCACCCATAGACCAAGCTGGTGAAGACATGGTGAATTTAAGCAGCGAGATAATAAGACTGCTTTTCAACACCACTTGCACTTCTTACTCTTTCTTAATTCAGACGCATCCCTGCCCTGTGTTCATTGAAAAAAGCTTCTCCAGGGCATTAATGGAAAGCATTATGATATGGTAAAAAGATCACTAAGCATGAGAATCAACAGATGGGGGGGGGCTTTTTTTTTTTTTTTTTTGAGACCTGGGCTTAAATTGTGACCCTACCACTCACTCCATGTCTCCACTGTAGTAGTAACTTACTTCATTCTTTGAACATCAAAGCTTCATGGATAAGTGAAGGATATTTTCCCCACCTACTTTACAGCTAGTGTAGTACAGAAGAGTGGTTAACAAACTTGTATTAAGCAGTAGAACCTTTTCCCTTTCCCAAGTGAAAGCCTATTTGAAACCCTAGGAGCCAAGAAAAAGACAGAAGGCAGTCACTCTGGTCAAAGCAACTTTGGAAAGCTGAGAGTTTGTCTGTTGGACCCCTACTGTCCCTGCTGGTCTTGCAGAGAGTGGCTGGAAGACCACTTGACCCAAAAGAAAGAACCAGGAAAGAGTCAGGGAGCGGAATGTCTAGTTTCAGTTTACTAACAACTACCTGGTATTCCATCTCTGAAGCCACCTTTCATCAGGTTAAAGACTTTGATACCTGATGAAGCCCCACTCCTCCCTCCAAAGGATGATACAATTTTCAAAACTCTTGTCAACAATTCACATGCCAGTATTTATCAAGAATATCAAAAGAGACTGTTAATTTACAAAAGCAAAGATATCTTAATTACATTGAATATAGTAGTAAGGTTTGCTTGTTATAAAAACATAAACAATAGATAATAATATAGAAGAGAAAGAGACTACCCGCCACTACATAAATAGCTCATAGCTTTCAGTAAAACATCCTTCCAAGCTTCTCTGAGTGTATATATACAAGTGCATACTTACTTCTTTTTACCAAATTGTATTGGTGTGTGTACAGTTGACTTGCAACATTTAATGATATACCTCAAACATCTATGAACATACACATAGATCTTCCTTCTTTTTAAATAGCTGCTTAGCTTTTGGTTGAACCTAGTAGAAGTTATCTAATTCTTTACTGGTGAACCTTTGGATGTTTCTACATTTTCACCATTGCACATGATGCTGCAAACTCAGATCTTTTCATAGTACCTCCTAAGGGAGAGAGTTCAGAAGATGAGAACTCTGGTTTTTGGTGGGGAAAATATCACTGACACTAAAGCCAAAAGGGACAGAGAGGCTAGCATACCAGAATTTAGGCGTGGCCTTCTTCCCCATTCTGTTGGAAACGCTAAATGATTCCTTTTATCCCTGAAAACTCCTAAGGCAGTTTCTGCTACCAATGCTTAGAACCCAGCAATGTTTTCTCACTCTATTCAGGAGTTTGTATTGAGTACATGGACTCCACCCCAGTCCTTCTGGATGACCAAAGAAAATCAAATGACCTGCTGAGAATAATTATTTTTCAAGAAGCAAACCCATCAGTCAATCATCTATGAATGATCTAGGCCTCTCAATGGCATTGCCCTTCTGATCCCTCTGGCCTCCTATTCATCAACAGAAGTGGTGCATGACCAGTCTCGAAATTTCTTCAGGGTGAAAGAGTGAAATAGTCTTAAAACTCACCTTAATTAGTCACTGGTTACACTAACCACACACATTCATTTTAGAGCTTCTCAATTTATGGGTTTTCACTCCATTAGCTTTTCAAAGCCTACTCTATTGAATATGAAATTTAGCACAAGCCAAGACTTCTCAATAACTGACATCAATACCAACTTGAAAGCAAAACTAAATTAACACAGATCCTATGCCAGTATTGTGGATTGAATGAAAAAGTCCTTTCTGTCTTTCTCAGAGAATCATCTGGTTGGACACTTTTTAAATTCTTACCAAGTGCTATCCATTTTTAAATGCATTTCTACAAAATACTCTTTGTTCTGTATATTTGGGTACTTTAGCTCTGCAGAAAAGGTTGTTGCTCTGATTAGTGAGTAAGCGTCTGGGTGCCTAACTCTGAGAGTATGACAGCTACGAGGCACTGATAAGCAGGCTGTACAATAACCAAAGCAGGATTCCTGTCTTCAGGAAATTTAAATTTCAGCATAAGTGCATAAGGCCTCCACACACCATCATCACAAAGATGAGGAAGAAGTTCATTTTATGCACTTTAGGATTAAAATAGGGAGGGGCAAGAAATTTCAGGTTATAAGGAGATCAAGGAAGACTTTCACGAAGCTAAGGCACCCCTATGCAATGATGAGCAAGACTGAAACGAGGGTGAGATGTCTGAAACAAAAATGCCTTCAGGAGTTCAGCAGAGAACATAGATAAATGTGTTCAAATATGATAGAGGGAAGAAAATAGCAAGTGGTAGCACATACAAGGACTGATCAAAAATACACTGAATGCTTAAAATTTTAAAAATGCATAAAATGTGCATTGCCATTAATCTGCCTCAAAATACTCCCCCTCACTTCAAATACACTGATCCCACCATTCTCACCACTTTCTGAAGCAGTTTTGGAAGTTCTCTTCTGTAAGCAACTTCACAAAGTGTGACCAAAAATATGATGAATGCTATTGCCGACTACCAACCAACAGGAAGACGGACTTACGCAAACATGACAGTGTGTCTTTATCCACCTTGTTAGCTGGATCTTTCCCAAAGTCAAAATGACCATGAAATATAAGTGCTTTGAGTCAACTGAGGACATTAAGCCAGCCACAACAGTACAACTAAATATTTTCATGAAAGAGGACTTCCAAAACTGCTTCGGAAAGTCTCAAGAAGGATGGGGTGGGTTCAAAGCTAGGGTCACCATTTCAAGGGGCATGAATGGTAATGTGCCTTTTATTGTGATAAATTTTTTAAAATATAAACACATACTGTACTTTTATCACACCTCATGTGCTGTATAAATTAAAGTGTGCTCTTATTTAAAAGCAGGTAGTAAATATTATGCAGACAAAAAAAAAAAAACATATGGTGGGAGGGCTTTGGCCTTTCTGATGCTAGTCTGCAAAAATGAAGAAGAGTGGGATGCTGCAATGCTACAGATGTCGATCTTATGGACAGTGCACCAAGAGCTTTGTCCATTGAGGTTGTATTAGCTTTAGCCAAGAACTGTGGTTGGACAAACAAAATGCAGTTCCCCTTATAAAACAAATTCCAAGAGTTTTAAAGAGCTTTTTCTATTTAGACACCAGCAATGAAAGTTACCTTCTTGATCTTATTTCTGAGGTGGTTTTCAGGAGCCAAGGATAGACTCTTGTTTATCAGGGTCAGCAGTTAAACCAGAAACATAAAAACCTCCTATCCCTTACATCTCTCTTGTTCTGCACCAAACACAAAGATTTCATCCACAGGGAATGGAGTGACAACTGCCAACAGAGAAATAATACCAACTTCAGATCCCATGAGTTGAGAAAGCAGAGCACACAGAGGACTGTCATTGTCTTAGCTCCCAGCCTAAGCTTTGAAAAGTCAAGGATATGTCATTCCTAGTTTTAAAATAAAGAAAGCAATGCTCCTACAAGGGAGCTGAGAATTTACTTGTCAAATGAGGAAAATAAACCCAGTTTCATATTCAGGCTTCATACTATATTAAAATGTTCAAATACTACGTGCTATTTTCGAAAAACACAGTCTAGGAATTTATGTAAGATACAAATATGCATTTATACCTCTTATGCACTCAGAGTCCTTCTAGTGGTCTGATTAACCTCAGTCCTGAGGTTGAAAGAGTTCTTTCCATCATATTAATGGTGTTTCTCTTAATGAAGCGTTTCCCTTGGATTTTCAAATAAGAGAGTGCCTTCTCCCACAGGTCCATAAATTGTGGTTTCTTTGTTCCCTCTCAGTCTAGGAGGAGTTTGTAAGACTCTTGAAAGTTGCATGCTTTTGAAATTTCACATATGAAGTATGAAGATTAAAGATACGGGTTAAACTAGCCACATGTCTTTTATGTTTAAACTAATCATAGTTCAATATGACACCTTATATCTATTATCTTCACACAAACACATCACTTTCACAATATACAGTGCTCGTGACAAAGCGACTGTAGTACCAGATACAATACACAAACAGGACTTGGAAGCAATTTACTGGGGTTAAACGTAGTGTAACCTTGCCTGAGTTGACAGCTGTAGGATCTCAAAAGAAGCAAAAAGTTCAATAGGTGAAACAAAGCATCTTTTGTCACATAGACCAGGGACTTTAGCAAAAGTTCCTATGTTGACTGAGCCCGAACATGCTTATTTTTCTAAGAAGAATGGTCTCTGCATTCCAAAATACTGTGGACTTCAAATATTCCATTTCATTTTCCCCTTAAATCCACTGAAATTTCTCAGACTATGTGTCCTGTCTTGTAATTGGAAAATACAGTCACCACATTGAGAGTTTCAACTGTGATAGGCAGTTGTTATACAAACTCTGAGGGAAAATGAGAGTAAAATAACAACATGCAACAAATTCGCCACTCAGAAGCTGATAAAATGCTGAAGAGACTGAGGCTTTTCCCATGGTCGCAAATACACAAAACAGCCTCCACTAAGTGAAGCCTTTCCATTTAGCTTCTCCGTGTAAATCAATGCAGCACAAAAAGAGGACATTCGCCTTACTCTGAAGGAAGTGATATTTATAAGTGGTTCTAGTTTTGAGCCTTAAAACAATGAAGTATTTCTCCTTTGTCAAGCGCTAATTTTCCTTCAGTGTGGCTCTGGCACAAGTTGCATCATGAAGGAGACAGGCCAGTACTCAAAAGTAAAGACAAATCACTTGGAAATGCACCATGTTGGAGCAAAACAGAGCTGAGCTATTTCTTCATATAAAGCGTCTACAAAATAAACAAGGCTTCTTTCCCAACAAAAGATGAACTACTATTTTATGTCAGTGAATTTTTCACAGACCTTAAAACAACAGGTAAAATGGGATATATAGAGAGAAGAGTGGCTGAGAACTGAAAGATAAAAAAAGCTTTATGAATAATAGAAGAAATGAGAGGAACAAGAAGGAAAACTACAGTAGAAAAAGTCAAGAAAAAAAGTAAGAATTACAAGAAGACACGAAATCATGGACTCTTAAATAATAAATGTAAAGCAAAATTTTAAAAGATTGCCAATCTATACTTCACAGTCCCATTTTATCTTGAAATCTAAATACCAAATAGAGATAAAAAATTACAGAGAAGCTTTTAATAAAAGTGTGTGAGCAATAATCCAATACCTTTCATAACCACCCTTATACCTTCCTACACTTTTATATTTGTTCTTAGTTCATCTAGAAAACATCTCTAGGCTACCTGTAGGAACCATCTCAGAGTCCCATTCCTGACATGAATGTTGGTACCTTGCTCTCAAACATGGGAATTTAAGACATACTTCAGGCTTTCCAGAGAGATCCCTGAGAAGGCTGAAAAGTGTGATGTTAGGAACTTCTGTTATGCTTTAAAACCCTTTCTTTGTCTCTTCAGATGAACTTGTTTATTGACTGAAGTATATACTCATCTCTGGATTCTGTAGAACTACTGAAGGTATTCGCAAGCGTGATCATTTTGAACAAATTACTCAAGTCCTAAACAACCAAAATATCATATATACACATCCCACACTTCAATTAAACGTTCCAGCTCAGTAACAAAACTTTCACCTTACTAGAACTTGATAGTTTTCAAGGACATTGATTCTTGACTTTGAGAGGACACTCCAGCCCACAGCCCAAACAGTGGCCATGGTGATCTCAAAGTTCCAGAGCCCTCCATCTATAGAATCATTAGAGTTCCTTTGGTGTGTTAATCTTCACCTGTAGAAGATGGGAGAAACTGTAATCATTTGTGGTCCAGGATGCCCTCATCAACATGTTGGAGTGGAACAAGACTGTTCCGAGAATCATATGGGTCCAGGACCAAGTCCCAGTTCTGCTACTTCTTACTCATGTGATCTGATCATGCTGCTCGACTTCTCTGGGACTCCATTTTTCTCATGTATAAAATGAAGTTAATCAAGATAGTAATAACTATAGAACGATAGCCTCTTTTGTAAATGGTGCTGGAAAAATTGGCTTGCCACTTGCCGAAGACTGAAAATAGACACAAGTCTATCACCATGCACCACACTCAAGTCAAAATGGATCACAGATCTCAATATTAAAAGAGAAACACTAAGTCTATTGGAAGAGAAAGTAGGTAAAAACCTTGAAGACATAGGGGTAGGCAGAGTGTTCATGAAGAAAAACAATCCACACAGGAAATATTTCAAAGAATCAACAACTGGGATCTCATTTTACTGAACAGTTTTTGCACATCTAAAGAAATCACCAGCAGAATAAAAAGAAAATGCACAAACTGGGAAAAAATTTTAGGTGGCTGTCCCTCAAAGGGCTTCTATCTAGAACATATAAAGAATTAAAAAAATATGAACTCCCCCAAATTCAAAGACCCAGTCCTAAAATGAGCATCTGAGATGCATACATACTTCTCAGATGATGAAATACAAATGGCAAATAAATATATGAGAAAATGTTCAACATCATTGGTCATTCGAGAAATGCAAATTAAAACAACACTGAGATTTCATCTCACTCCAGTAAGAATGGCTAACATTAAGAAATCAACCAATAACAAATGCTGGTGAGGCTGTGGAGATAAAGGAACTCTTTTCCACTGCTGGTGGGAATGCAGACTGGTGAAACCACTGTGGAAATCAGTTTGGAGATTCCTCAGAAAAGTAGGACTAGAGGTCCCATTCAACCCAGCTATTGCCCTTCTGGGCATTTTCCCAGAAGATTTGAAAACCTCATATCACTGCAGTATATGTGCACCCATGTTTATAGCAGTGCAATTTGTAATAGCTAAATTGTGGAAACAACCCAAATGTCCATCCACTGAGGAATAGATTAAAAAATTGTTGCATTTTTATGTAATGGAATATTACTCAGCTACATAGAAAGACAAACTTGAGGCTTTTATAGGTAAATGGTCACAACTGGAGACCATACTCATAAGTGAAATAAATCAGACCTGCATGTGTAGGCAGCATACTGTCTCACTAGTGTAAGAACCTGAAAGAGTGAATAAAAATTAGGAAGTATGATAGACATTGTGAATTGAAAGGAAAATGCTCACAAGTGAAGAGCAACTGGGATGAGGGAAAAGAGAAAAGAAAGAAGGGGAAATTATGTATATATGTATTTACAAGATAGCTAGCATAGTTGTACTACTGACTTCTATCGCTTTACTGAAAGGAACAGTTAATGATTACTTATTTGATCAATCTTGCATTTCTCTATTTGTTTTCCTGAGAAACCACTTTGAAGATATCAATATGTAATACAACAACCATTGTTAATTTCTTACCATTTTGTCTGTAACTCTGTTTTGTTTGTATTGTTGTTATGCTATTTTGTAAATGGATGTCTGTGTGTTAATATGTTTTCATTCTTTTACTTATAAAATGAATATAATGTATGTAAAGCATAAGACATTACACAGTCAGAACCAGTGACTACTCCAGAAATTTTGCAAAGGGCGGCTCACAGGTAACATTTTGGTTGGAAGGAGCTGTTGAGATGGGTTGACTATAATGTTTCCATTTTACAGAAGTAAAACTCAGAGCACAGAGAGGTTAAGTAAATTGTCTACCACCAAACAACTGATTTGCAGCTGTGATTACATTCTGTTTTGCATAGACTTAGGTTTTATTTAGTATAGTTCCTGTTATTATGAAGATCAAAGCCCTACAGTAACCCAGGCAGCTCCTTGTCACTACCACTGGTAGAAACTCAATCAGTGTAGCTCTCTTCAAAGCTCACACCATTGTAAAGATCAGAGATTGGATCTTTTTGAAAGCCAGGGTCCCTTTAGGACTAACATTAGCATAATTTTTTTTGGCCTTGATTGTTCCACCCTGTTTACAAACAAAATCCAGAAGCCAGATGTGGTAGCACATGCCTGTAATCCCAAACTCAGGAGACTGAGGCAAGGAGATTGCTGCAGAAGGATCGCCGTGAGTTCAAAGCCAGCCTGAGCTACATAGTGCGTTCAAGGGCAGACTAGAGTACATAGGAAGACCCTAACTCAAAAAATGAAAAATAAAAATAAAATCCATAAAGATTTTCTTACATGGTTTTATCCAGCTGGATCAAGCCATTGAGGTACATTCAGGAGTAAACCAGTGTATTACAAAAAGTGACTGAGTACAAGTTACCTGATCATATGTGCAACAAATAAATTCAAGCTATTTTTATTTTGTAAATGATAAATGTAATTAGCAGATATCTTTAGCCATCTGCATGAAACATAGAGGACCTAAATTGCCGTGAACCCATAGCTATTGAAAATGGTTTTTCTTTGTTTGGTTTTTTTTGTTGTTGTTGTTATTTGCGGTACCAGGGATTGAACTCATAACCTTGCGCTTGCCAGGCAGGCACTTATGCCACTGAGCTATATCCCCAGCCCCTAAAAATGTTAAGAACTGCAAAAGCCTTGTGAACCTACCATTTGCCTCCTTCTGTATCTAGCAGGTGCCACCACACCAGACACTCAACCCTGAGTTTCAACAAAATTCTTACTTCCTTGGATGTTCCCAACTAACAGAACATAGAAGACAATTTTTAGCACTCAGAGAATCACTCTATTTTACTTCAATCTCTGAGCCAGAATTCTGCTAATCCTATATGTTGGCCTCATCCAATACACATTGCTAAGCAGTATCATATACTGAACATGGGTTTTGAAGTCACACAAGCACATGTTCAAGTCCATACCAGCTAGAAGAGAAAAGACTAGCTATAGTCATGAAACTAAATAAAAAACGTGGTCACCCATATGTCTTGATTTTCTCTTGAAAAATGAAAATAGTAACTACTTCAAATGGTTGTTTGCTTTTGGCACAAAACAAACACTGATAATTTTTCCTGATGAAAAACACACAGGAAATAATAACAGATAAAGTTTAAGTGCCCACTATGTGCTAGGCACTATTCTGTTCTGTGTGTAAAAATAAGAGTTATATAGAGATGAAGGAAAATTATTTGGACTCTATAACAATAAAGCAAAAGCTGAAATTTATTGAATGCTCCATGGTCTGCACTGTTCTAACAACATGTATTGACTTTTAAAATCCTCACAATTCTATCAGGTAGGTATCATTATTCCCATTTTAGGGATGAGTAAGTTAAGGGTTAGAAAGTTAAGTAAAAGGAAATTGATCCAGGCTCATGCAGCTGGAAAGTACCATACCTGGCTTCAAAATCAGTCTGACATAGACGCATGGGAACATCTGACTACTTGCTCTGTACCAGGCTTCTCTCCCATCCTGAGTTACAGAGCAGCCCTGTCATCCTTCATTCAAAGCTCCCCCGCTGCAGCACAGAGTGACAAAGAACTATAACACAGTCCAAGTTCTAACAATAGACACAACTTATTGGACTCTTATTATGTACCAGATCCTGTGCCAGTCTTAGGTGTTATATCAAACTCTCACATAAATCCTGCGATGTAACTACTGTTAAGATTGGTTATGGATTATACCAGTGGTACTGTGGAAAACTCTCATAGCTGTTTCCTGGTCTCTGCAAACCCAGTAGCTCTGGCCAAAAGGTATGCATGGTATTTGTAATTCTTCACTCCCCAACTGCCCATCCCCATCCTCCACCCCCACCCCAGTGTGAGTTGCTAACGAAAAGTGAAAGGGCATTATTTATTCCACTCTTAGTACACTTTCTGCATAAGAAATTTCTAGCCACTTCTCACAAGAATATGATGGCATCTTGTTTTCAATTTTTTCAATGCTATATTTTAACCAAGAGAAGCACTCAGCTATCAGGACACGTGAATTTCCACCCCACAAATCCTGAAATGTTCTTTACTGACCTAGCAATAAGTTAACTTCTTTCCCTCTCATCAAGGACCATCATATGCCTTTGTCATCTCATAAATTATGACTAAATGACCTACCCCTGCTGATATGCAGTGCTCATCCCCTTCCCAGGAGAAACAGAGCAGAAGCTCCAAAGCATCCAAGATGTGACTATGGTGCCTGGGCTTGGGGCAGAGGGAGGTTTGTTATAATTCTGAGCAGTGAACATTCCTGATAATATAGGAAGGAACTGGTAAAACATTCAACTGGACAGGAATTTACCCAACTGGTTAAATTGGCTCAGAGCAGCTGGAGAGCCTGAATCTCATATCTTACAAAGCACTGGGCTTTAGCAGGTGTTGAAATCAAAGTTTTTCTAAGTTCAACAGAGAAAGTAACTATTCACTTTATATATTAATAAGTACAGTTCGTCTAATGGATTTTTTCCTCACCAGTATCTGAAAGCTCAATACCAAAAAATCTTCAGATGAATCTAGTTATCTCCAGCTGTCATTACTTACAGTACTGATGCCAGTACAAGACCAGAGCTCAGGAATTCTGAGTTCCAATCCAAACCTTGTTGCTGACTCACCACGTCACTGTAGGAAGTAGTATAAGATCCTTACTCCAGAGGTTGTCGGTGCTAAGGATAGTCAGAACACAGATGAGATTGGTAAACGAAACCTGCCAGTTTCCATTCTAGGAGAGTAGTCAGAGAACAGCTAGGAAAAATGAGTGCAATCTCAAATCCAAAGTGAGACCCCTTCTCCTTACTGCTACCAGTAGGAAAAGTGTGTTCAGTGAATCAAACACGTTGGTCCTAGGCCCGTTTGAGAAGGATGAATGCATGTTATTTTGCTTTTTTGATGAGAGTGAGCTTACCAAAGAATAAAAGGGAGCTCCCCAATATTTTGGGTAATAGTGCACCGTTATAGAAGTATCTATAAGTACTAACTCAAAATAAGGGCTCTGACCAGGGGCTGTGCTTCCACAGAAGCCACGCTTTCCTTGAAAAGCTCTGCTGTCCTCCTATAAAATAGGATAAATGAAAAGTTATAATCCCACTTACTCTCTTTAGGAAAGGACCTGATAGGGCAAAGGAATGACTGATATGTCTTCAGAAACACAAATGCTCTTAAACTTGGAGGAATAAAACAATTACTGATGACTTGCAAGCAAGCACTTGCCTTGGACTCAGAAGGTGTGAATGAGTCTTGACTTTATCAGTTTAGCAAGTGAGTAAGTCATAACCCCTTGATGTTGCAGCTTGCTAAGGAACAGAAATGTGAAGAATACCTCCACAATCTATTCCATATTACTGTTCACTCATTTCCATAATTAAAATGATGAATGCTGAGGTACCATTTGGTGAGTCAGCAACAAGATTTGGATTAGAACTCAGAACTCCCGAGGTCTGGTCTTGTACTGGCATCAGTACTATAAGTAATGACAGCTGCAGATGACTAGATAAAATGAGTGAATGCTAGACTAGACACTGGACAGGAAGTAGAGACTAATAAACAAGCCCATATGCAGTTCTTGAAATACACATACAAACAGAAACATTATCACAATGCTGACAATTGCTATTCCTTGATAAAATAGCTCCCATTTATTCATACTATTTTGTAGTAGATATTATTCTAGGTACTCTTTCTAAATTACAACATTCCTTAAGAATTGGCATTATCATGTTGATTTTGCCTGTGAGATAACTAGAGTTCAGAAAATTTGCCCAATATCACACACCTTCCAAGTGGCAGAGCTGAGATTTCAACTTAAGGCTGTCTGGACAATAAACCCTGGATTATCCCCACTCTACCACCCTTCCCGTGTGTGATGTGGCTATTAGACAGGTAAACTTTCTCTCCTTATTAGGTATGTAAGTTATTGATGTTTCCTTCCTAATCCAGCTTCTGAAAGGACAATAAGTAGTCTTTGTTAACTCAGCCCTGGCGCAATGCAGTCTGCCTGAATTATCCTCTGGAAATAAAGGTTCAAAATGAAAATGGCCAAAATAGTTCTAGGCAAAAGGAAAAAGCACATCACCCTAATCAGGGCTGGATGACACATACAGCATTTATTACCAACAGAGGGAAACTTGAAGTACACAGTCTCTGGGATTCAGTGTCAGGTCAATTATGACTTGAAGGGACAAACGGGCTTCCGTTTTTCCTTCAGGGATTATCACAATCACTTAGCATCACCGGCGATGGGTCATAAGGTAGCATGAGCAGCAGTTCTGTAGATCACTTGTGTCGATGCAGGTTACTGGACAAAGAAACCTTGAAACTCTTCCTTGCACAAGTCGCAATTGCTGCCATGAGGTCTAACTTTGCACATTAACTCTTCATTGATTCACATGCACACAGCAGTTATATTTCCACTGCAATAGACACTGTATAAATTATTAAGAGACTGTGTTCATTGACCTTTCGTTAATTGTAGGACAAGGATGAAAGGAAATCTGGAGAGCCTTTGACCCAACTGTCACTTTACAGAGAAGCGAACTGGAGCTCAGGAAAGGCAAGTGATTTTCACATAGGCACATAGTCATTGCTTACTGCACATTCCAAAAGAAAGAAAAATCAGGGGGGTGACAAGAATGGCTCATGGACATGAACTAAATTTTTCACCCTTCTCAGTCAAAATTGAATTTTAAAAAGGTACGTGCATGGTATTTTTGTTAAAGACATTACCAATCAAAGACCGTGCATTGACTCTATGGAACTCAGTTTGGTCATCCAGAAAACGGGGATACTGCCATTAGTGCAGCTTGTGTTCTGAGGCTCTGACAGAAACAAGCACCACAGCAGTTGTAGGAAATGGTGACAGTTCTCAGCCAAAAGCTATGATGGTTTTCTCCAGTTAATTTATATAACAGGGCTCCTATCCCAACCCACCAAAAGCAACACTGGCTTCCTTCCCCAGGATGTTCACCCGATGCTATCCTCTACTCTTCTAAGCCTCTCGCTCAGGAAATTTAAATTTTTGCAATATAACTGCAATTACAAAATATCTAACAAATTATCTCTCTCCCTACCTTCCTCCCTGTCTTCCTTTCCACTAATCATTTACCTCTGCTATTGGATTTTCTCTCTGAAGTTTGAGATTCCTTATTATAGAATGTCTCACTGTAAATGGAGAAAGAAATCAACTGTAATCTCCCTCCTTTTGTCAAAGAGGTGCTCCATAGGGTATTAATAAAGGAGGACAGACACCCTTTGCTGGAAAGGGCTTGCATGTCAAGTTGGGAGAGCTTCAGAGCCTGATTAGGCACAGGAATACCCATCTCGTCTCTGCACTATCTCTGGAGAAAGAGGGGGATGGGGGAGAAATACACACAACATAAACACAGAGGCACACACCCTCCCTGGGTTGGTGGCAGAAAAGCATTTTTGAGCCCTCTTGTGTTTTCTTGCATTAACAAATTGTGTAGTCACACTAAGAAAATCAGAGTGGCATTTTTTAGAGAAATGCAGATTTATTCCAGCTTTCCTGTCTAAATTACCCAAAGCCCTTACAGAATTGCAATGGCTCACTTCAAGATCGTTACTCATGGTACTGAGTGGGCTGCGGAGTGATCATGCCTACGCAAGGTATTCTTCTGGGTGTTAGAAATGACAGGAGTTAGCTATACTACTGAATGTGCTGGAATTAACTCAAACTTGAAAGCTCCATTAGCACCATATAAGGGAAGATATATACTCTTATTTATCCCGCAACTAAAGTCAGGGAGGGGGAGGTAGAAGGATGGAGGCTTTAACTGATTTATAATTGAAAATGTTCAAGTCAGCAGACAGGCTGAGGACCCCACAGGATGTTGCTGGTAATTAGCGTCACAGCCATTCGAAGTTGTGTTTAACATAAACCACTAATGCAAAATTAGGAGAGTTTACTTCTTAAAAAGCCCATCAATTTCTCTCAACTTTGCTATTTTATTTGGCACATAAAGACTACCTGCCATATGTCATTTATAAATGAGATCAAAGGAGAGTCATTTTAAAAGAAACTGAGGAAATGATTGCCTAAACATGGAAGAGATACTCATTAAACTGAGTTAAAAGCTTCTTGTGTGCTTCATAATACTCCCTAAGAAGTGTCTCGGGTTTTAATTAGCTTTTATCCTTATCTCTAGTAAAACAGGCCCATAAAGTTCTCCGTGTCATTTGCACAAAGGCTTTTAAAAAATACGTGATCACCCACCTGGAAGATGTGTAAGCTCATTTCCATCCTACTTAAGACTTATTGCCAGCGATGTGTACATTTGTAGATCTCGACTAATAATTATGGGAAATTATAGGAGATGCTGTTGGGAAAATTGGGTCCATTAAATTAGGAAGGAATATTCTCCCAATATTTCTGTAGGCAGAGGCCTAGTGTCATAATAAGCATGATTTACAGAATGAATTCCAAGTCATTTTACGGGAAATTATTTTCTAAACTAGGATGATATAATCTCTCATTCAGAATTTGATTCTGTCCCATTGTGTTCTCAGAAACACAATAAGAAGCTAATTGAAATTTATGAAAAATATGCAATGCGTGTAAGACACCAGTTTTTGAATAGTGCCATAAATAAAGGAGTCTGCAGACATCCTGTGCTTTTCGCTCTTCATTAGTCAATTCCAATTGTTTGATTATTTTGTTGAATGAATCCACTGCCAAACCTTTGAGTATGGTATTGCTACTACTGAGACCTTTTGCTAGTCTTTCTATATTTAAGATTATTACCTGGAGATGAAATGCACATTTTAAAATGTGTCATTCCATCCCTCTAAAATGTTTTCTCCCACATTTTACAGAGCTTCTTTGAATATGGAGCTAAAACCTAAATGAAGGCCAACTTGTCTGAATGCCCATTTATTCCAAAAGCAAATCAGACTGTCCGTGGGTATAATATTTGGGTTGTTGATGGTCACATGACTTATTTTCATTGTGTAGGAAGTTTCTCTGTTGTTATTATAGTGGAATTTTTTTTTTCATATTTTCAGAATCTCTACAAGACACAAAAAAGAAGAGAGGGGTCTGAAGTGTCCCCTCCCCCATTCTGTATGGTCTTACTTACCTCTCAGTCATGGAACTGTCCCTCTGTCCTACAGCAAACTTCCAACCTGTCCCAAGATGGTAGAACCTACCTGCTTCTCTGCAGCCTGGCTCTGGCTGTGTCGCTGCCCCAGCCCTGCCAAGACATGATCTGAGCAATGATCAATGATGTAGAATGTAACACAGAAAGCAGTACATGACTGTGCTTCCCCTAGAATGCAGAATGTGGCTTCTATAACTACATGGCATGGCCTAATTCAAACATTGCAGTCCCTCTTTTTAGTCAGTCTTCACCTATTTTGAAGAGATGACCCTACATATAGCTGCACCAAAACATTTCCATAGCTTCAAATAGTATCATTTGGCTAATCTGTATATAAACATAAAGCTGTAATTTTCTTAATACAGAGGGGAAAACTATTTTTCACTATGTAATAATCATTTTTAGTTGGCATGGTCATAATAATAATTGTAATAACAACTATCATTTATTGAGTGCTTAGGGTGATTCAGGCACCATTCTATATGCTTTCTTGGCATATTACATTTAATCTCTACAAAAATCTTGTGAGGCCAGTACCACGATTACCTTCATTCTTGCAAATAGAGAAGCTGTTTCAGAAGGTAACTTACTCAGTCATAGCATCTAGTAAGACTGATAAGATTTGAACCAAAATGTCTCTGCTTTGTCAGATCCACATCTCTAATTTCAAACTGGCGATTCTTAATTCAGTCTGCATTTCAGAATCACAATTAAATTGCATCACTGGAAGTGGCACCCAGGCATCAGTAATTTTTTAAAGACTTTCAGACATTTCTACATAGACAAATATTTTGAAATTTTGTTCATGAAAATACTAGCGATATATTTGAGTTATTTTTACAGGTTAGAAACTGGTCACAATAGACCTTGGAAAAGCTTCCCCTAGCTGAGTCCCACTTTCCTTAAGAGCTTTAAATATCTAAGCTTGAATGTACCGTGATCTGTCATTTAAATCAAAACTTGGGAAGGGCCTAATGAAAACCTACAACCAGGTTTCACTTGTCATATATTTGGAGCTACAACAGTCCAACCAAACGATTCCACAACTGAGGGCATCATTGTTTCAGTAAATCCCTCCACTGTCCCATTGCTTTCGACACATTCTTATTTTCCTAGTTGGAAACCTAACAGATCATTTGGTTTCCTAATGCAGTCTGGAATTATTAGTGCCCCTTGTCCATGTTCTCACATAAATCCTTACTCTTCAGGTATATACAGCAGCCATTACCATGATGGTTATTTTTCCTTTCATTCCATTAACAAATATTGCTGATGCTATTGTTACCATCCAGTCATGTTTGCATGCTCATTTTTTAATATTTTGATTTCCTTTTTACTTTATTTTTGAATTCTTATTTGTTTATCAGTGAATGCTCATAGTACATAATGATTCCATTCCTCATGGGAAGTTGGTACCTGTATGTAGTACATCTTAATTCTCTTTTCATCCTTTCCCCCATCTTTTGCTCCCCTTCTCTTTTGCAAATGATCTATTTCTATATTTCCTATTATCTAACATTTAGTTTGCTCTTTATTTACATTTTGGGTCTCTTATATAAGAAACCATGTGATATTTAAGCTTGTGTATCTGATTTATTTCCCATAACATTATGGTCATCAGGTGCATCCATTTTCCTACAAATGACTCAAGTTTATGATATCTTTAACTCTCAGGAAGATACCTAGAAGGAAAATAGCTAGGTCAAAAGAAATTTTTAGTTCTAGTTTTCTGAGAAATCCCCATATTTATTTGCATATTGTTTGTACTAGGTAACATTCCCACCAACAATGTAGCAGGGTTCCTTTTTCCCTGCAGCTTCACCAGCATTTGTTATTATTTGATTTTTTGACGGTAGCTTTTTTTTTCTGGAGTAAGATTGAATCCCAAGGTTACTTTCATTTGCATTTCTCTAATGGCCAGAGATGTTGAATAGGTTTCCCTGTATTTATTGTCCATTTGTACTTCTTCTAAAAATTGTCCATTCATTTCACTTGTCTACTTTTTGATTGGGTCTTCTATTTGGGCAGGCTCCTTTTATTATTTCTCTATATATTTTATATATTAGCCCTGTGTCTGAGGAATAACTGGTAAAAATTCTTTCCCATTTTAAAGATTATCTCTTCACTCTGTTGGTTGTTTCCTTTGCAATGCAGAAGATTTTTAATTTGATGTGATACCATTTGTTGACTCTTGATGTTATTTCTTATATAATTGGGGTTTTGTTCAGAAAGTTCTACATCTGTGTCTCAAGGGTTCTATCTATTTTATCTTCTTAGATTAGATAAAGTGTCTCTGATTTAACATTTAAATCTTTGCTATATTTTGATTTTAGTTTTATACATAGTGAAAAATAGGGGTCTAGATTCAATTTTATGCATGTGGATACCCAGTTTTCCCAGTGTCACTTCTTAAAGAGGCTATCTTTCCTCCAGTATATGTTTTTGTTGCATTTATCTTAGATCAGATAGATGAGCTTGGGCTTGTTTCTGTATCCTCTATTTTGTTTCATTGATCCACATATCTGTTTTTGTGCTAGTACCATGTTGTTTATATCACTGTAACTTTGTAATATAACTTGAAATACAGAATTGTGAAGCCTCTTGCTTTGTTCTTGTTGCCAATAGTTGTTTTTGTTATTTTGTGTCTCGTCTGGTTCCATATGAATTTTAGAGTTGTTTTCTCTTGTTCTGAGAGGAATGCTACCAGTATTTTGTTTGGCATAGTGGTAAATCACAATCAATTTGGAAGTATCAATCTGGAAGTATGGCCATTTTGACTGTATTGGTTTTGCCTACCCAGGCATAGGGGGTATCTGTCCATTTTCTGATGCTCCTTTCAATCTCCTTTTTCAGGGTACTGTAGTTTTTGTAGTACAGGTCTTTCATCTCCTTGTTTAGGTTAATTGCTAAATACTTAATTTTTCTTGATGCTATTGTGAATGGTATTGTTATCCTAATTTCTTTTTTAGTGAGTTCATTATTGGCATTCGGGAACATTATTGATTTGTGTGTGCTGAGTTTCTACCCTGCTACACTACTGAATTTGGTTAATAATTCTAAGAGTCTTTCCAAAAATTTTATTAGTACATGTTTTCAATACCAAAAATTTACCTTCTTCTTAGCCAGTAGATCCATTCCTGTAACACATACTGATTCTCTTTTATTGCCCTTCCCCTCCTCATTCTCCTTCCTCCATCTCCAGATTCCCTTTGCTCATTTTCATTATTATTATTCTCATTCTCATTATTATTTTAAATTCATGTTTACAGCCTTTTTGGGGTCTTGTTCATAGAGAATCATGTTCTCTGCAATATATGCTCATTTTTTAGTACTTAATTTAAGCAAAGTTTTTATAGTAAAACAGTAACAGTTTATCTATTACAGAGAAGCAAGCAAGGCTTCTTAGGATCTCTTAAAACTATTATTATTTTACCATATAAACAAACCCATTAATAAACTAGGTAAGAACTATCTATTAGGGGCTGGGGATTTAGCTCAGCAGCAAAAGCGCCTGCCTGGCAAGCGCAAGGTGGTGAGTTCGGTTCCCGGTACCGGAGAAAAACCAAAAAAAAAAAAAAAAAAGAACTATCTATTAACTATTTAATATTAAAAACTTCTTTTAAAAACTGATTGCTACCAGAACATTGAATGAACTGTCCTTATATAAATTACTGAGTTTATGATGTCTTAAAATAATGAACACACAACCTTCAACCATTTTAATAATTACAAGGCAGAGTTTATTCTCTGACTTGTTGACCTACACTTAGACAAAGTTTTCATTTTAGTTACTTATTGACTTGCTAGACTAGTTAGTCTCTGATTTATTAAAGGACCAGGTATCGCTTGATGTTTTATCATACAGTATCATATACATATATAAATAATCTATGAAATACATTTAATAGACCCAAATACATTATCACTTATAGATACTAAAGAACGAAGAATACATGAATTTATACTTCGAAAATGCCATGGATATTTTAACTAAATTCTAAAGAACTCTGATATTTTACTTGCATATTCATATAGTTTAATTTTTAAGTTACTTTTATGTGGCCCACAAAATATAAGACTTCAAACCAGTACAAGTCGATGTCCCAAGCCACTTCTTTTGCTGAAGAACAAACCTCCCAAAAGTTGTTAAAGTCTCAAACACATAAACTGTAATCCTGATAAGCTAATACAAGCAGAATGCATGCTAATAGTCCCGAGGACATCTTTATTTTCTATTTTAAACATTGCCTAAATCATGTGAACTAAAAGGAATTTGGTTTATGATTTCATTAATGACTGCTTTTATTTTAAACTAATTTGGTACCATGTATACAGCTTACAAACACAAGTACACATGTATACACAACATATAATGCACACATGCACATTAACATACATAAGAGACTTACTCATTTACCAGCATTTATTTATTTATTTATTTATTTTGAGACAGGGTCTCACTATGTAGTTTAGGGTGGCCTTGAATTCACTATGTAGCTCCAGGCTTGCCTTAGACTCACAATGATACTTCTACCTCAGCCTCCTGAGTGCTGTGATTACAGGTGTGCACCACCACACCCAACCAATTTATCAGCTTTGAAAAAGTTATACTATTGGCATGGTTTTTCTTTTACAGTTGCAAGCAATACATAACTCTAAATTACATGTCTGGAGGTAGTCTTTTAAATTCTAGCAAGATGAGAAATTCACATGTCATAAGAGTTAATCTGTTTAAAGCTTTTCCTGCCTTAATTTCTCATAGTTTTTTTTTGCTTTAAAATGCTCCTGTCTGAGGTTTTAAAACATTTACCATTGTATTAATATTTAGACATAACTGGTAAAACTTTTACAGATCTTATCCTGGCTCAACTGTCCAAGTGTGGAACAAAGAAATCAGTTTAGAAACAATTCTCTCCACTAAGAAAAATACAAAGGCAAGCCAACTGTAGTTAAATATCTCCATGTTTCTAGTTGGGGAAGGAGATGGTAGGAGAAGGTATCTTAGTCACATTTCTCCCATTGCTGAGACAAAATAATTGACACCCAAGTTAAAGGGGAAAAGATTTATGTAGTTCACAGTTTGTAAAGGTTTCAGTCCATCATTGGTTGACTCCAAGGGAAGATGGCATGGCAGAGAGGCATCACAGAAGAAAAACAGTTCATGGCAGGCAGAAGGTAGCAAAGCAACAAGGGACAACCGCAGATCTTTCTATCCCTTATATCTTATCCAGGCAACTTAGGATGAGTAGCACTCATACCCTTAATCCTAGTGCCCTTGAGCCTAGTGTCGCATCATGAACCAATTCCAGTGTCACATATCCTAGACCCAGCCACCTCTGAAAAAGCCCTAATGACTGCATGAGGCTTTGGGGTGATATCGAGACACAAGCCATAACAGAAGGAAACAAAAATCAATTGCTAACAACCAGAAGTTTCGACAAATATTTAAAAATAAATAAGAGCATAATCCATACCACAACGAGTTAAGGATGAACCAAGAACTATCAGCCAAAGTGAAAGAAATTGCTGTGCCAGATTGGAATGTATGCACCACTGTCAGCTGGAATACAGAACAGCTGGGATTATGAACTCTCAGCTTCAATGATGAATTAGAGAGACAGAGTTTAAAATTTAAAAAGATGGTTTATTTGAAAAAGAAATGGAAAAGGAAGAAAATAAACAGATACCTTGGAGAGTAGACAGCATCAGAAATGAATAGCCATGGATTTTTGTCCTCTGCTCCTTTCATTTAGTACTAATGATTTCTCCCATCCTGCATGGGGCACCTTGAAGTTATCACCACCTGATTGGCTCTGACTCTCGTTGATCCTAACCTGGGTACCTCCATCTACATTTTTTCTGGACTTTTGATTTCTTCCTTTCCCTTTGTGATGGATAAAGGTGTGGGAGGGGAGCCTTAAGAAAGGTAACTTAGAATTAATGATTAAGTAAAGAGTACATTTGTGTTGTATATATTAAATATGAGTCCTTAGATGGTTGCTCCTTATTTTCTTTTCATTGTATCAGATGTGAGTGAGGGGGCTGGCCACCCTGGCCTCTCAGGTTCCTAGCTACATCTTTGTTTTTCCTGTCAACTCTTCCTGCTAGATTCTTATGTTAATTGTGTTACCTAGTGCCTTCCAGGGGCTATTCTCTCTGCCTCTCTCTACCTCGGTCTCTCTGTCTCTGTTTGTCTGCCTCTATCTCTCTCTGTCTCTGTTTCTGTCTCTCTCTCTCTCTTTCTCTCTCTCTCTGTGTCTTTGTCTTTTCAATTGCTGGAGTCTAACTGCAGAGGCGAAAAGCTTCCTTTAGTAAGATTGCCCATTAATTTCTTTAATAAAGCTTAATGAGATTCTATTTTATCCTCTTTCTTTGCCTGTGACCCCTTATCCTTACGGAGCATGGTTCACTTTCCAGCAGGACACCAGGAGCCCATCAATGCCCCAAAACAACCTCTTTCCTTTTCCCAACAAAAGTATTTATGGGCGGCTGATCACATGAACAGGAAAGGAGAATTCTTGGGTACAAAAGTGGCCCCTGCAGCTGATGGAATGCTCCGAAAATCCTGAACATGGGTTCAGCCAGGCATGAGAAGTCATTTCTTTTTCTCAGGTGGCTTCTACTCTACCAGTATGAAACCAAGCTACCCATGCCGCTCTGGAGCCTGGACTTATTTCCTAGCTGGCTATGCTAAAACTGTTAGTAGCCACCAGTAATGAAACCAAAGGCAACTATTTTGGTGAACAGAAAAAAATAAAAAAACTTTATTCAAAGCTACATCTAAGAAGATTGATGGGGGGCTGCTCCTGTGCTTCAAATAATTTTCTCACCATGTACAGATATGTATGAATGTGTAAGGGTCTTTTATAGCAAGAAGCAGAGGAGGAAAAGCAATAGAACAAGATAAGAGACTCATCCAAGCTTGCTTTATTGCTCTTAACTATCTTTCACTTCCTCCCTTCCACATGGTAAAGAAATTGGGCCCTGACCTCCTGGGCCCAGCATCTGTACTTTCTGTCCCTTTCATCTGGACTGAAAAAAGGAGAGGTAGTGGCAGTTTATGCCCTAGGCTTAAGCAAGTTTGGAGAGGCTGCTTTTCTCTAAAGAAAAAAATCTAAGTTTTAAAGTTCCATTTTGCCATCTTAGTTACACTGTGTTCCTCATACTGATCTAGGAACTGTTAGCCTAAGATTGGGCAAATCAGAGGAAATGGTCCTGCCTTCATGGAGCTTATATTTTAGTGACAGAAAGTAAGTAAAAAAAAAATCATTTCTCTGACAAGTGCTAAGACAAAAAGAGAGCAG
>NW_004955534.1:2156855-2175359 GCF_000276665.1 Chinchilla lanigera | reverse complement strand
ATGGAAAAACATTCCAGGTAACTCAAAGGGAAGATTTTTCTAGAACCACACTTTATACCGCTTCAGGAGACATCACATCGGTGAAGATTGTGTTACTATGGGTTCTGGTGTCCAGAATCAGTTCTTCATTCTTGTGCATGAAAAGCAGAACATTGGACATGCATATGATGGCAAAGAGACAGCAGCAAAGTTTATTTAAAAATAGTAAACTAAAAGTGAGTGGGCTGGCACCAACAAAAGGAAAATGGTTGGAGAACAGAAGGCGTAGGTGTAGGTGCTTAAAAGTTGCACCTACTTTAGGACTCCCTTGAGGAGTCCTTCAAAGCATGATTAACAGGGTACTGAGTCTAGTTAGCTGCATTTATTGCACACATCCTTCCCATAATTTATTCTTTTACAATTGTATATATGAGATACAGTCCATATGCATGAACCTTCAGTGAGCTCCAGGTGAAAAATGTTGTTCCAGGTCATGCAGGAAGATCTGCTGTGCATGTGATTTGCTTTTGAATTTTGGAATTTTCCAGGGCAGGTTTAGGGGTCTTTGTTTCCCTTATCTCCGCCCAGCAGCAAGAGTTGGGGGTTTGCCTTGAGGTATCACTGAAGTTCAGGTGAGAAGAAGCCAGTGGCCCAGAGCCTCCAATTGTTCTATCCATATTAGTTGAGCCAGTGCTGAGGCTGTAGCTATGTAAGTTGGAGCTCAGAGTAGTTCACCATACCCTAACCCTGCCTTCTTAGCTTCTACCTCAGAGGCTTTTGCTGTCACAGGTTCACTGAAATAACCTTAGAAAAAAGTTTGTTTCACAAAAGAAGCAAGCTAAAAGCCAGAAATAATTAAAGATATAATAGCTATGTGGTCAGCGTACCTAAGATGGAAAGGATTTTTGCTCACAAATGAGCTCCCTAGTTATATTTCTTAAATAAGATATCTATATTTCTATGTCTGATGTAGGTACGTGCACATATTAGAGAGCCCTGTTGCAAATCTCATAATATTTCACAATGGTAGTTGAAAGAGTACCAATAGTTGGATTGCATTAATTTATGTATTCATTTATCTAAGGTCATTTCAACAGATTGCAACAGAATTCTTCTTACTGTCATAAAAATTGTATCTGAATAAAAGAAAAAAGCTAGGCAGGTGTTGTGTAAATGTCAAAGACTATTAAAACTCACAAATGGGTCAAACTGGTAGAAAAAAAAAACCTATCATGCCCAGAAACAAAAGAGCACGGTAACTGGCCAAATGATGGCCAAATGTAAGGATTACTGTGCAGAATAATAGGAAGCACCTTATAGAGGAGCAAGACTTGTCATTTCAGTTGATACTGATATAGGAGAAAATATAACTTGAACCTGCTAGAGGTCAGATATACTGAGTTTATTCCCCCATAATTGAAGAATGGATTCTAAGGAACAACTGAGGTTAAAGGTAGGGAAGATTTATTGAGAAATAACTCTTGAGAGATGAGAAGGAGCCTGAAAGTGGGTTGCTACCAAGTTCATTCCTTTAAAAATGTTTTATAGAGTAAAATCATGAGGTGGGTATAAAACCACAAGGTGAGTACAACATGGGTCAAACTATAATCAACCAATAAGATTAAAAGTATAACCACTTAGCTACTGGTGATCCAATAGGGAAGCGGGTCACATAGCAAGGCTATATGGCAAGAACAAAACCATTTTTGAAAAGGGATAGTGTTATGGTTTATATCTGTGTGTCCCCCAAAGCCTCATGCGGTCACGGGGCAGGCTTTTAGAGTTGAATAATTGTGGGTGTGAGAGCTACACCCGCCCTGGTGTGGATAGTTTGCATATGTAAGGTAGAGGAAGAAGCTGCTTGGGGCTATTCGTCCTCCATTCCGCCCTGGTGGATGCTTGCGGCTTAGCTGTGTGCTGCCGCCCTGACATGCAGCCTTCTGCAATGTGCCACTCTGGCTTATAATCTGCCAAGTACGGATTGAAATTTCCACGAACTGTAAGCGAAATAAACCTTTCTTTCCTTAATTTTGGGCGTCAGGTATTTTGTCCCAGCAGTGAGAAAAAAGTAACCAAGACAGATAGGTTCAGAAGCTCTGGTCACCCACCCTGGAAACTGATGCCTATCAGGACTTCCTGGACCAAGTGGCATTAATTACAGTGTAATTCCAAGTAACTTCTTACTGTTTTGGGAGGTATGTAAGCCTGGACATTGCATCTTTATCTTGAGGTCTGGTCTTCTTCTGATGTGCCCCCCGCCACAATGTTTTTATCATTGTTTTTATCAATGTTTTTATCATTTTTTTTCTGCTGATTTCCTTGAGAGCCCAGTCCCTCTTTGACCAACTGCCTATTAATTTCTATCTACCTTAGCTGCCTATAGGAATGCCTTCTTTCAGATCTAGGAAACAAGTCAAAGATATGGTTTCTCCTAATGACTTCATGCTATGGGCAAATGATAAACTGAGTTTTCCCCAAATGGTCTCCAAGGTGCTTGCAATATAACACACTAAATGGAGACTATACTACAATTCTTAGATTCAACCTTCTATGAAGTTTCAGTGACATCATCTGAAAGGATTGGTAAAGGTCAAGAGGCCAATGGAGTATGAGAATGAACAGAAGACACAAATAGAAACTCTCACAGAAACAATTTCTTTCGCTCCTAGGGATTCAGGACAAAATCAATCATTCAAGAGACTGCCACTCCCTAGCCACTCAACTAAATTTTAGAAGTATTTCCTGCTAAGGCAGAATTCTTTGTAGAACAAAAGGGGGAAAATTGATTCTAGGCCATAAGGTGCTTCCTTCCTTGTTCACCTTACTGGTCAGTCAGTCTTGTGTGCCATTCAAAGACAGTGGTCTCCTCTCCTGAGGAAAAAGATCATCACATGTCACTTCAGATGCTGATGCTGAACCTGATAATGCTGATCCCAGTGATAATACATCAGGTTTATTAAATATTTTACTTGGTGCAAGGTATCTTCTACCAATTCATTTAATTCTCATCATATCGCAAGGTAGATAGTAGTATATCTTACTTTTACAACAATGAAACTGAGGCTCAGAGAAGGGAAGAAACTTGCTTGAAA
Source organism: Chinchilla lanigera (assembly GCF_000276665.1). Lineage (NCBI taxonomy): Eukaryota > Metazoa > Chordata > Mammalia > Rodentia > Chinchillidae > Chinchilla > Chinchilla lanigera. Next base: position 2,172,288 of record NW_004955534.1, on the reverse strand, counting down.
TTATAGACTAGTGAGTGATGAGTGGGAATTAGGCCCCTGGTAATACAACTACCTACCTTCTTAAGTCTTTACTCTTGGTATTAAAGGTTAAAAGACCATTTGACCTGAAAAGCAAGAAGATGATAGTTCAAGTTTAGGAACAAGAACATAAAACAAAAAAAAATGCTAATAAAATTGCAAACACTGTCTCTAGGAATCCTTCTGATGGTTCTTGTAAATCCTGTACCTCTCTTAATCAATTATCTTACATACACAGAGTCACAACACTGAGTGTACTAAATGCCTCTGAATTGTATACTTCAATGGATTTAATGTTTTTTAAAACCTTGAGTTGGAAAAGGGTATTAAATTTTTATTTATGAAAAACTTAACTCCTCACCAAAAAAGATTGAGATGGGTTTTTTTTCTGGTACTTTAAAAAATAAATATGTGAAACAGCAAGAAAGGGCAAGGATGAGTGGGTAGGACTTCTTGAAGTTAGTTATTTCTTGATCACATATGGAGAAGCTTCATTATTGAATCCGCAAAACCATCTCGTTTTTAGCACCTAGAATTTCAGAATTGGCAAAGTCCAGAAAGGCTGTCTAGACATACTCCTTTCGAAAGCAGAAATTGCCTCTGTAGTATCCTGGATACATAATCATCCATCTTCTGTTTATACTTCAAGTGACTGGGAACTCACTACTTAAATACCTGCTATTCTACATGTAAGTAGATACAATCAGTAGGAAACTCTTGTTTGTGCTGCATAAATCTGCTGCCTTTCTGCCATTGTGCTTCTGTGCATTTTTCCTGCTCCTACCATCTAAAGCTATTCCATCCAAATCAGCAGCCAGTAATCGTATATGGCTATTTGAATCTGAAGTCATTACTATGAAGTAAAATTTGAATCTTAGTTCCTCAGAAACAATAGCCATTTGCTAAGGGCTCAACATCCACTTCTGACTATGGCTGCTGTGCTCAACAGCATAGCATGAAAACATTTCCATCAGCTCAAAAAGCTTTATTGGGCCCAGGGATGGATAGCACTGTCCATCAGCAAGATAGAATATCTACTATTTCTTCCACATGAAATATTATCATTTCTTATTCAGAACAAATAACTTCAGGTCCTTGAACTTTGAAGAATGGTGTATTCATTCTCTACTCCTATATAACAAACTATCAAAATTTTAGGGGCTAAAACAACATTCCTCTATTATCGCATAGTTTGAAAGTCAGAGATCCATGAGCTCAAATAGCTTCTGTACTAGGAATCTCACAACGCTGAAATCAAATTGTTGGCAAGGATGGGTTCTTGCTACAAGGTGATGAATTTAGCAGGTATTATCCAGGCTCTTGTGTATGATGAGCAATGAAATGTAAGCACACACCAGACAGCAAAATGGATGCAGCTACATATTTTTTGAAGATCACGGGAAGTTTTGTTCAGAGTAAGTCCATGATGATAAAAATACATCATAAGCAGGGAAATAGTGCCAGGAAGATGGGAAAGCAAGAGCACTGCACACAGAACACAGCACATAGCAGCCCTCCAATAAATCAGGCTTTTGGAATTTAAAGGATTTGCACCTGAGCCCAGGTGTCTCCCCTGCGTCTCTAGGTATGATTGACAGGAATGACTGACAGGGTGCTATGTCATCTCAGGGGCTCTCAACATGTGTGCTTGTCCCAGAACTTACTCTGATCTTAATTACACATATGACACGTACTACATATTCATGAACCTTTAATAAAGTTGGAGCAGGTTGAAAGTGACTGAAGGTTAGACCAGGAGATTCAACAACCTTGTGCTCTCTCCTAGAGCATCAAAGATTTACTGGGTTTTTGTTCTATGATTCTCTACTTCTCTTAGAAAAATGAAAGGAGAAATGGCCTTAGGGTGCTGTTTAAAATTAAATAGGTAAAAGAGAGCGACTTCCTTAGTTCCACTGTTTCTAACTGTACCACTCTATCTGAAGGCTCTGGAACGTGTGCTTATGTCAGCCATTGCTGAATTCTGTTTTGTGTGGCTCTAGGACTAAGCTCTCCATTTCCTTTCTGCCTCTTAGTCTCTACAGACCACTCTTTACTCCTCCAAGATGGACCTTTCCACGGCCTCCATTTATAAAAGCAGCAACCATGCATCAAGTCCGTTTCATGCTTTGAATCCATTTGATTTCCTTATATGCTTCCAGCTGGTGAAAACACTTTTTAAAGACCTTGTGTGATTCGATTAGTCTCATCTGGAAAATCTTTTTGAAGGATAAATTAAAAAGTCCATTTTACAGACATATATGTCTTTATATTCACAATCGGGGGGGTCAAAGTGGGAAATCTTGGCAGGCTACATTAGAATTCAACTTACTACAAATCATTTCTTGTAACTGTGTAATCATTGCTAGGAAACTTAAATTTTCCAGCATGCTATTGAGCCCAAGTCCTTTCCTCCTTTGGATTCTACAAAAAAATGGTGTTACCTCACAAGAAACATTTCTAAAATTTAATTCCAACCAAAACTTTTATAAGTTGTCTAAGTACAATTTGAAACCTCCTAGAGATGAAAAATTTGATTTGAGAAATGAAATCAAACCACATAACTAAAAATCTTTTCCCACTAATCATAATTCAAAGGCACTAAAGGATCACAACTACAGTATGTTCCCAATTTACAAATGAGTTCCATTCCAGGAGAACATTCATAAATTGGTGTGACCCACACAGTCAGTGGGGTCCTGAGAGGGGGCAACAGGAGATTAAGAAAAAACTAGAAACATACTGAAAGGAAAGCTGAGACAGGGGAGGACCTGACCTCTCTGAAGGAGAGGCAGTGACAACCCAGCACTGTCTGTATCTTTATTTATACACACTAAAAAGGGGGGAGGCGTGTGTTGGGCCTGAAAGTGCAAGGTGTCAGTGTTTTGTTGAGAACACTGAAAGCAAAACTTTCTCAGAGTTATCTGTGCTGTAGTCAACACAGAGGAACACCAAGGCCAGATACCTGCTGGACTGGCCTTGCTCTAGTCCCAAGGAATTCTCCGACTTCCAGCTCAGCTGCAGCTTTTCCACTCCCCACAATAAGTCAAATTCATTCATAATCTGACAGAGTCTTTCACAGCATACATATGAATCTCATCCAGTATACCTGTGAAAGTTCATAACTCAAATGTTCATAAATTGGGGAAATACTGTGTTCATTTAATGATATTAACTTGCACTGAGAAAGTATTCAGTTGGAGAACCTGCATACAATGAAACTTTAAGTGGGATCATCTCTGTTCAACTAAAATATAATGCTTGGTAGTGAGAAGAAATATAGCAGGTTTTAATAATTAAGACTGTAATACAGGAAATCAAGCAAAATTAGTAAAGTCAGTGAGATTGGAAAAGGTTTAGCAAAACATTACATTACATTTAATACTAATGTGAAATAATGATTTTTCCATTACTCTTACCTGATTAGCCTAGCTAACTCAAAATGCTAAATTTCACAAAAATAATTTCTTCTTTGTGAATTCTCGGAGAAGACAATTGCTAGAACTTGGAAAAACTAAGTACTAAGCGATGTTCTAAAAATGTTTGAATCTTCCTAAGTAAGAAAATGTTGAAATGGTGAGCCAACAACAGTATTCCTTCAGTTAGAAATAACATCTGGGTAAAAATATTCAAAACATCATCAAGCATCCTCCCTTGGATGATTCATGAACCTCCTGTGCAGATAGGTCCATGTATGGTGCATGGGTTCATGTTTTGAAATATGCCCTCCGTTCCTTTGTAAAAAGGTAATAGTCATATCTATCTTACCAACATCAAGGGTAAAGAATGGGGAAGAACAAACAAAAGAACAATGGCTTAAATGTGCTTTGAAAGGTGAAAAGTGCTGTGTGTGTAAAGGGATGATAATGATGATTATTGATGTGCTGGTGCACAGAACAGAGAAAGAACCTACTTCAGTGTATTCCTGTAACCTCCCACAATGACATAGGAGCATACTGTGCTGCAACTTCCTCATCTCAAAATTAGAGGCAGTAAATATATACACAGTTCTAGCATAAATGATGACTTATGATTAACACAATATTCCACTTTTCTGAAGAACAAGAATGCTTTGAGTGAAAAGAATTCCATATTCTCTGTCACTAGATGACATCTAAACAGAGAAAGGATCCTCAGTTTCCACTTCCAGTAGTGTATGCTTCCCATATTCTGCTCCCAGGATCTCTTAGTCCCACTATCTGACAAGATACCATAACTGATGACAAAGGCAATATATATATACACATATATATATATATATATATATATAAAACACATTACCTTTATGACCTTTATTACCTATATGACAAATATATATATACATATACATATACCCAGCCTCAAATATTTGGTAAACAGCTCATAGAAGACACATGATCTGCAAAATTTTTTCCAAGTTCGACTACCTCCAATTAAATTGCCCCTTCCTTAAATTCCTGTTTCAACTTTTCCCAAGGACCATTTTCTTCAACATGTACACCATTAGAGGCCATGCCATCAAATTTCAAAACTGTAAAGGGGTATTAGAAGTTGAGTCCACCCTTAGCTTTTCTAAATGAGGAAAATGAGGTGGAAAGAGGTTAGGATCAAAAAGCTCAATCCCATGATCACATATATCTCTTCAGAATCGCTATTAGGCTACCCTAGGATTCCCACTACCCATGTGTGTAATAGCCTAAAATACGACTGATTTGTAAGGCCAGAGCTGAAACACGAGTCAGGCTAATATCCTGAGACCAATGCTGAGCTTAGCTCCCATCTGGCCAGTTTATACATTTCGTATTGCTGTGTAAGAAATATCCACATATGTCAGATCATTTAAAATTTATTCTAAAATAATTTTATCATTACAGAAAAGGTGCAAAAAATAGTCCAGTTCATGTCTGCTCTTTACCTAGCTTTCCCTAATGTTGACCTGCATGATCTTAGTAAAATGATCAAAACCAGGAAATATATTGCTAAATATTATTAACTAAACTACAAATCTTATCAGAATTTCACCAGGTTTCTCGTACTAATGTCCCTTTTCTGTTCTAGAATCCAATTCAGGCCCCATATCTTAATAATTTGTGCCTCACTTATCTCTTCCAGTCTCACTCCTTTAATCTGTCTTTCATTAGCTTGACACTTTTTTATGGTGCCTGGAACTGAATCTAGGGGCCACTGAGCTATATCCTCAGACCTATTTATTTTAATTTTGTTGTACAGGCTGGCCTCAGTTTCCTGTGTAGGTGTGATTACAGGCATATGCACCTTGACACTTTTGATGAATATTGGTTATTTTATTGAATGTTTCTCAAATAGTTCAAGTCATGTTAGAGAAGTCCAAATGTCATGGTTCAATAAAATGGAGCTTTCATTCCGCATCCTTGTCAGGTTCATATTTTACCATTCATCTTTAGTTAAGCAGTACCTGGATTTTATTCATTTATGCCCATTCCCTAGATGAATGAAGTCAAATTTATCATCACTCATTTGCCAGAATTAGACTTACTATTCTTCAGGTGTCTCTGGAGAATCACTTTGTGATACATCCTGAGTAATGAGTAACATTGTCAGGACATACAATGTGAAGCTTATTAGCATGTTAATCATGAATCTGTGCTATTATCTTGCTTAGTTTAATTATGACAGAGTACTGTGGTAAGGCTGAATAACTGGGCAGAATGATGCAGTCAAAAACCATGAGGATATGTTGTATGTGCTACATGAAATGCTCTGGAAATGCAAACCACAGGAGGGGCCTAGCAATATTAACTCAAGCCAACTGCATCCCAAATCATTAAAACCTTCCAAGTTCTGAGGGATGCTGAACATGATGAATAGCAATAAACATGCCATATCCTACCCCATCATTTGATTCATTCTATTCCCATAATAAAAGACAGTGTCCATCATAACCTAGAAGATACCTACCTGTGGGAAGAAGCCCACCTGCATAAGGGATCTTGGACAAATTTACCTTAATACCTCTAAGCTTGAGTTCCTTCACCTATAACATGTAGATAGCAGAGCCACCTACATTTCGCTCATAGGTCTGTTGACATTAGGGGTGGGGAAGGGAGGACAAATGAGAAAGAACATAGGGAACACACTAGACAAAATAGAAGAGCAGTGTGGCAGAGTTACTTACATAGGGGTGATTTGATATCATTATCTACAGCACTAAAATACTAATCTTCTTACAAACCCCCATTTTAGTTACTTTCCTATATTGCTGAGACAAAATACCTGACACTCAACCCAACACCCAAAGTAAAAGGAGGAAAGGATTATTTAGCTCATAGAGGTTTCAGTCCATAATCTGCTGGCTCCAAGACAGGGTGGCTTTGCAGAGGAAAACAGTTCATGGGAGGGAAGAAAACAGCAAAATCAGCAACTGAGAGCAAGACAAGTTGTTTTCTGTGCCTTGTATTTTATTTAGGCTACCAGGCTTAGGGCAGTGCCAATCCAACCAGTGGACTGATCCAGCAATCACTCACTCTGATCCCAGCACACTTAACCTCAGCACTGCACTGTGAATCAATCACATACTCTAGACTCAGCCACCTCCAAAAAAAAAAAAAACCCTATGACTGGATGAGACTTTGGGGGAACATCCAGACACAAACCATAACAGCTCCTCACCAGCAGAACTCCAAGGTTTATATTTTGATGATCTTGTTGACAGTTAACTCTTGCCCTGTCCTTATACTATTTGTCACCACCCTCTTTCCATCACTCTTCACATGCTCTCCATGACACACCCTTTTCCAGGTATATCTTCCTCGTAACAACAGAGACTACTTGGTGCAAGTCTGTTATCGTGACATATAGTGATCATAAATGTTGGTCAAATTAATAAATGATGAACCAGTGATGAATACGTTATATTATCAGATCCTCCCAATAACCCTGAAAAGAAGGAAGGATACTATTGCTACTTTAATGAGAAAAGCGAGACTGTCACAGTTTACAAAAGGTGAGAGATTACTCAGAGTCAATATCCAACAAAAACTGCAAGAAGGCCCAGGGCACTGCCCTTAGAAGAACTCCCTCAGCATGTGAAAGTCTCATAAAGACACCCCTGAATTGAACCTTTTGTGGCTTTTTATTGATATAACAGGGAAACAAGGATAAAGGGAAAGAGAAGGACATCTCCACACGAATTCATTTAGTGGACAAGGGAAGGACAGAGGAATGTCAGCATGGTCAGTTACATGACTGGCCTTAGGGCTAAACTAAGTAATAAATGAGAGTATGGGGAGGACAAAGATCAAAGCATTCATTCCTTAAGACAGTGTGTTTTGATCCTACTTGGATTTGTGACTCTGTAGGCCATCTTTTCATCTCTAATCATGCATACTGGGAGGTTTGGGGTGTATAGCTCCAAAAGTCCCTTACCTCTGCATATCCATGTCATACATAGCTCTGGCCAATGCCCCACATGCGACTTAGAATTTAAATGAGCTGCTTGATCTCACATGACCCAAGTGGCTTCCATGGTGCAGGACTAGGGAAAATTAAGAGAGTGAACTATATTAAATTCCAAATCTGTTCCATTTCTTATGTGAAGCTAGGAGGAGCAAACTCACGGATCTTCAGGGGTCATCTGAACGTGGGAAACCACAGGTGTTAGATAATAGGAGTGGTAAAGACAGTCGAAAAATGGAGGATGTGTATGATACAGACAGGACAAAGTAAGTGGCCTCTGAGGATGCCCTCACACTCAAGGTGTCATTTCATCCTTATTACCTGAAAGGTTTTCATTTTTGCCCAGCTTTTTACATATGAGGACACTGATTTTAAAGACACTAGGTGCTCAGCCGTTGCTGTGTATATGAGCGGTGACTATGAGCCTGGGTAATTTTTTCTAGAAAACCTTATTACCTGGAGATATAGAACACCTGACTTTTTAAACTGCTACTAGGTGCAGGAAGACAAAGAGATTCAGAACAGGCTGTCATTGACCATAATTTTGCTGTATTTCCAATAAACATCCTTTAATTTTTAGAACATTAGAATGAAAATAATCTTATTTATGCCTAAGACTGAATTTTTTTAAATTTTTGCATGAAATTCATATAGGTAACCTAGAAAAATTCAAAGAACAAGAGTTTGAAGAGAAAAAAATTTATTACATTCTGATGTAATGGTAATGCTAAAAGTAGAGTACTAAGCATAAAAGGATTAAGGCACTCTAGTTCAGTGTTCTTTACACTGCCATTCACCACACCTTACTAGGCTGTAAAATCTGTTGTGTGTGACAGTAAGCAGTTAAAATAATGACAGAGCTGAGTGGTGGCACACACCTGTAATCCCACCATGTACGGAGACTGAAACAGGAGGATCCCAAGTTCAAGTCTACCCTGAGCAATTTAGTGAGACGCTAACTCAAAATACAAAATAATTTTCAGGAGACACTAGTAGGGAAAAATGGGGTTTCCCTGATTGTCCCCTCTTTATACAATTGGTGAGGCACAATTCTAGCTGGGCAGATAGGTTCTGAGTACAAGGTATAGCACTGTAGCTAAAAGAAATACACAGCAAAGATGAGGTCATTGGGTCTCAATACCAGAGAGTGAGAATGCAAAGAGGCCACTAAAAGTCAAGGGAGTTTAAAAGGAGAAATGTTGGTCATTGACCTGCTGAGAGCCAAGCCTAGGACCACACAGTCTGCCATCCCGAGCCATGTTTGGGTTTTTTTTCACAATCCAGCATTGCTTTGTCCTCCCGCAGACATGAGGCAGAAGGGTTCTCCTAGCGCGTCTGTGAGCACCCTGGCCCTTTTCACTGCCCACTTGCATCCTCCCTCTGAGGACTAACCTTTTCCACAACTGTTGGGATCACTCCCACTCTCATGTGCTCATCAGACTTTGATGTGTCTATGGGACAGCTGGCTTTGATTGTCCAAAGGTGGGGCTCCCAGAAGGCTGAGGAATGCATCCTCTAACTGCCCTTCCTGCAGGAAATGGCCTTCCCGATGGAGCCACACTTACACTAGCCACAGCCGTGCTTGCGAGTGCGTTGCCAGTGGTGAAGGTCCGTTCACATTCTTCATTGTTCCCTCAGCAAGCACAGGCTTTTCTGATAATTGAAAGATAAATCATATTTATGTATATTTAAAGTGTACAACATATTTTCAGATACATACTTTGTGAAATGATTACTACAATCAAGCTAATTAATATATCCATCACCTCACATACTTGTAGCAATTCTTAATTTCTTCTACTTAGAAACTTTTTATAATAACACAAGCTGAAAATACTCTTTTTAGTTTTCTTTTTTATCATTAATTAAGTTTATTGGTACAGCTTAAGTATACATAATGATCACATCTATCATACAGAACTTGTACCCATGCATGATATGCCCCAATTTTTTTCCCCATTCCCCTCCCTTCCATTCTGCCCCTCTTCCCCTTCTTATTTGCAAATGCTTTGTTTACATTTTATCTTTCTTTTATCTTTTTTTCTTTTCCCTTCCTTCCTTTCCTTCTCCCTCTGCCCTTATGCCCCTTCCCCTTTGGACATTTTCTTCCTTGCAATATGTATTATACATTTTGGTCTTTATTTACACTTTTAGTTTCTCACACCAGAGAAATATGCAATATCTACACTAAATGATAAATCATTCTTAAAAAGAAAAATGTACTCAGCATCTCACTCCCAAAGGTAGACATCAGTAACATTCTAGATGATTTCTTGGTATCTCTATACATTAATGTATTTTTGAAAATAAATGTAAAATGCTGTAGATACTATTTTGTAACTTGATGTTTCACTTAACAGAGTGTAGAGGACAATTTTATCTCAGTAAATTCATATCAGCATCATGATTTCTATTTTTTTTTATTTTAAAGAGAATAGTAAAAAGAAGAACAACAGCAAAATACAAACACAACAAAACAAGGACATTAAAAATAATACAGGGTTTTAAACCAAATGATAGACATTAACAGTAGTTATTATATTACATATTGTTATCTTCAACAAAGTTGCTCAGATTACCAGATGTAAGAATAGAAGATTTATCAAACCATTAAAGGGAGCATCATGATTTCTAAATGATATAATTCATAATCCTTTTTCCATGTCTCTGTCCCCCTCTCTTTCCCCCATTCTAGTCTTTCTCTTATCTAATAAGTACTTATCTACCTTCAATTTTTCTACTTTAGTCTTTTTCAGATTCCACATCTTAGGGAAACATGTGCCATCTGTTTTTGTTTGTTTCTTAGTTTGTTTTATACTGGGGATTGAACCAAGACTTTCACAATGAACTCTACCCCCAGACTTCCTTTTATCTTTTATTTTCATATAGTGTCTTGCTAAGTAACTAAGTTGCCCAGACGAGCTTTAAACTTGCAGTCTTTTGCTTCAGGCTCCACACCACACTTGGCTAGACACGTGTTTTTCTGAGTCTGACTTATTTGCAATAACATAAGAATCGTCAGTCCCATCCATTTTCCTACAACTTACATAATTTAATTCTTCTTTACTGCTGAATAATACTTCATTGTATTCAATGTTTTATTTATCCATTCATCTATTAATAGGCAAGAATATACAATGGAGAAAAGACAGCCTCTTTAATAAATGGTGCTGTGAAATTAGATATCCACGTGTAGAAAATTGAAACTAGTTCTCTGTCTCTCATCAAATGGGACTACATCAAATTAAAAAGTTTCTGCACAGCAAGGGAAACAACTAACTGAATAAAGAGACAGCCTATAGGATGGTAGTAAACCTTTGCCAGCCACTCTTCCAACAGAGGACTAATATCTAAAATATATAAATAACACCAAGAAACATCAAAAAAATCAAGTACTACAATCAATAAATGGGCAAATGAACAGACACTTCCGAAAAAAAGTTCAAATGCCCAGTAAGTATGTAAAAATTTCTCTAGTTATTAGGGGAATGGAAATCGAAATCGAAATCACACTGAGATTCCATCTCATTCTAGTCAGAATGGAAAAGAATACAAACAAACAATTGAAAAACAATAAGTGCTAGGGTGGAGTAGGGGAGGAATTCTTCTACCTTGATGGTAGGAATGTATTGTACAGCTGCTATGCAAATCATTGTGTAAATTCCCCAAAAAACTAAAATTAGAACTACCATATGACTCAGCTACACTACTCTTTGGAGTATACCCGAAGTAATTAAAGTCAGCATGCTATAGGAATACCTGAATACCAGGGTTATTGCAGCACAATTCACAATTGCCAAGATACAGGACTAGGACTTCTGGGGAGATGGTGGAACAATAAACAGCAACAAATCAGCTTCTCCAAAATTCAGAATCCAGGAACTGGGAAATAACTTGGGGAAGAAAAAAAGGAGGGAGGTGGATCCCTGGGAGCCAAGAAAGATCTGATAGTATAGCAGAACCCCCCCCCCCAGCTACTATACTGCAGTTTCTGGTAGTTACTGTTGCCCAGGTAACCTCTTTTCTTTAGTTCCTATTACAGTTCCTGTTACTTCTGTTTCCCAGAAACGGCTGGTCACTAAGATGCATGCTGGCCATTATGATGCACATTATAAGGAACAATCCTCAAATGACAAGCACTGTGCCTTTATATTTCTACTTTGCAACCCCATAAAATCCTCCCTCCCTGAGCCTTTGGCATCTGACTTCTTTGGGTACAATCCCAGTCAGGTCCATTCATGTAAATAAAGCTGTTCACTGCCTCCAAATCTTCTCAGGTGTTGTGCCTTTCCCGGGTCCAGTTTGCTGCAGCATCAGGAACATTGGAACTACAGAGAAATTGAAGGCATATCACAATGCAGAAAAAGGAAGAAGCAATCAGCACCAGCTGGCTCCTGGCTTGTGGCAAAAAAAAAAAGGAAGCTACAATATACAGATACACAGTGAAAGTGGGCAACTCCAGAGGCCTTCAGGGAGAAATGCACCAGTGGAACAGAGCAGTGGATGTTGTTCACTATAGCTGCTGGTGAGTGACTCAAGTTGAAGTGTCTGCTATATCCCCTGGAGAGAGTGCTTGGTCAGACACCATTCTAGGGAGGGACTCACTGAACTTAGGACTCAGGGCAGCCAGAGGTTGGCCTCATCTCACTGCTCCCAGTGCTAAACTCCCACAGTGACTGGTAGAGGGAAAGCCACAGGAGATGTCCATGGTCAGAAAATCATGGTCAGGCTGGCGAGAGACACCCAGAGTGTTATAAGCTAAATGACACAGGCCCTGCTCGCATGACCAGAGGCAAGGATCAGACTGAATTTCCCTGGATTGGAGAGTTCCAGAACTGGTACCCCACCTTAATCCTACTGACAGCTTGCTAGTGATTACCAAGCACAGATGGGCCTTGACTGGTTCCTTTGAATATAAGCAAGAACAGAGTCACTCTTTGATTTGGACACTGCCAAAACGCTGGAATGAATTGAACACTGCCACAAAAGGTAACCACAGTCTTGAACCACAGAGAAATTTCTTTTCCTTATTTGTTTTTCTTTCCTTTTGTTTTTTTTGCAAAATATTTATGTTCACTTGGATTTTTTGTTGCTTTACAATTTTTGTGAGTGTGAACATTGTTTTTAGTTTTCTTGCTTTGTTCTTTTGTTTTTTCTTCTTTTCTTCCTTCATGTCTTCATCAGCAGATTCCTGAGGCTTAAATTCTTCCTTTATCCTGCAGTCTTCCCTCTATTCTCTTTTTCTCCTTTTATTTCTCTACTTTTCCTCTTCTCCTGTTTAAATTTTGTCCTCCTAATTACTTGTCCTATTTTTACTATCTATATAATTTCTTTGTTTTTCTCACCCTCTTTTTCTTTTACCTTCTATTTCTTGCCAGTTTTTTTTTGTCTTACCTTTACCCAATTCTATAGACATCTTTCTCTTCCCCAATGAAATCTTTTGTACCATTTCTCTCTCCTGCTTCTCATAGAGATTAAAGTTTCAGAATTTTCTTTTTCTTCTTGATCTCCTTTGTTCAGAGTACTGTAGTTCTTAATGTAAAGATATTTTATTTCCTTTAGTAGACTGATTCGATAAAGCTGACACACATTTGTAAATATTGCAGTTTATCTGGTATGCAAAACTGAAAGTGTAAATAAGTACCAAAATGTATAATAAATTTTGTGTAATAGGAAGAAAATTTTTAAATGAGAAGGGTAACTATGGAGGGGAGAGGGAGAAGGAAGGGAAAAGAAAAAAATGAGAAAAGAAGGAAAATGGAAACAAAGTATGTGTAAATAAGAAGAAGAGGAGTTGAAGGGAGGGGAGGAGAATGAGGGAAAAAAGAAGGATCAAGATATATCATGCACAGGTACAAATTTCCTATGATGAATGTGATCATTCAGAATCATTCATGTACTAATAAACTTAATAAAAAAGTTTTCCTTTTGAGTGTCCCCATTTTCAAACCTTAAATATTTAATAGTATAACCATAAACTTTGTTACTCTTGATAGTTAATCCCATAAAACTACGTTCAATGCTTTTCTACCATTGGCAGAGATATAGTTGTTACATTTAGTACATATTATCTGTAAGTCAATACCTGGGTTGTCTTAATATTTACATAATAATTGATGGTTTCTTCTCTAGGAATAAGGATGGTACATAACTGTTCCTTATAGTATGTTAATATCTAATTGTTTTAGGCAATACTACTATAGTTTTCTCATTTGATATTAAAAATTGTGTCTGTAACCCAACACTCAGATTGCCTTTGTGACATTAGTAATATCAGAGTACATTCCCAGAGAACTTGGCTGCTGAACTAATAACACTGCCTCTTCCTTTCCCAAAATTACAAAGATGTTTGAATCTTGATTGAGGCTGTAGAAAAAGATTATAGTTAGCCATGCCTAAAGCACATCACCAAAAAGCAACCATAGAGATCTCTATATTAGCAACAAAGTTTTTAGACTATAAGCATCCACAAAGCTCAGCACAAAACAAAACAAATAATCAAACTGAACAAAAACAATAGAAACTTGGGATTAAAAGGCAGTTGAAAACTCCCAACTCCTCCAAAGCCAATCTAGGATCTGAAGCATGAATTGAAGCCCACAGAGAGAGTAAAGAGAGAAACTTAAATGAAGAAGGAGGTACCCAGCAGTGTGTTTTCCCTGAGACAGCTCTCACTGTGTGAGGGGAATGATTCAAACCTGTGAACATACAGTAACTCCTGGCACTCCAGAGACCTCCATGGAGAGATGCAGCAGTGAAGGAAAGCAGTAGACATGAAAGATTGCACTAGCTGGCAGTGAATGCTGAGGGCTCAGTTGTCCCATAAAGAAAGTAATTAGAGAGGTGCCGGTTGCTCTCAGAACTCAGAGTTGCTGCCAGCTCCATCTAGTAGCACTCAACTGGACTCAGGCCCATGCATGGTGTGCTGACAGCTGAAGGCCAAATGAGTCTGGTCTAGGCCAGAAGGTGTAGGTTTGCTGAGATTATCCACTAAACCACCAAAAAGCTAATGCTGGCTTACTGGGATAAATCAACACAAACTGGGTCTCCCTCCACATGTTGTCTACCAGCGACAGAGAGACAAACCCGGAAGTAGAATTTTTTTCTCTCATTGTTTTTGTTGTTGTGGTGGTGGTGGTGCGTTTGTTTTTGTTTTCATTATTTGAGCTTGTTTCTTTATGAATGTGAACAAGATATCACTAGCTCTTGAATAGGAAGAACTAATCTAGTGAAATTGGCCTTCAAAACCTGTTATACAGATTTAATGCAAATCTGATGAAAATTCCAACAGCATATATCACAGAATTAGAGAAAACAATCCTAAAATTCATTTGGAATCAGAAGAGACCTAGAATACAAAAGGCAATTGCAGGCAACAAAGGAAAAGCAGGGGGTATTTAATCACTGATTTGAAATTATACTCTAAAGCTACTGTATTTTTTTTTTTTTTTTTTTTTTTTTTTTTTCTCCGGTACCAAGAACCGAACTCATGACCTTGTACTTGCCAGGCAGGCGCTTTTGCCGCTGAGCTAAATCCCCAGCCCCTAAAGCTACTGTATTAAAAACAGCATTGTCCTGCCACAAAAACATGCTCAAAGAGCAATGGAACAGATTAGAAGATGCAGAAAGGAGTCCAGACATATTCAGCCACCTTATCTTTGAGAAAGGTGTCAAACACATTCACTGGAAGAAAGATAGCCTCTTTACTAAATGGTGCTGGAAAAACTGGCTCTGCACAAGCTGATAATTAAAATTGGACCCATATCTTTCACCATGCACTAGACTAAATTCAAAATGGATCAAAGATCTAAATATTAAGCAGAAACATTAAATCTACTGGAAGACAGAATAGGTAAAACTCTTGAAAACATTGGTGTAAGGAAAAACTTTATAAATAAAACCATGATCACACAGGAACTATTACAAAGAATCAACACCTGGGATCTTATTTTATTAAAAAGATTTTGCACAGGGGCTTGGGATTTAGCTCAGTGGTACAGTGCCT
>NW_004955534.1:2147688-2148751 GCF_000276665.1 Chinchilla lanigera | reverse complement strand
TCCTGGCAAATAGAATGTGCCAAACCATCAAAAAGATGATACATCATGAACTAGTAAGATTCATTCCAGAAATAAAGGAATGTTTCAACATACATCTTAACAGATGCAAAAATAGCATTGGACAAAATCCAGTATCTATTCATGTTAAAATAAAACACTGAAGAAAATAGGGTTGAAGGTCTTTGTCGCAACTTGATAAAAGCCATCTATGACAAATCAACTTCCAACATGATACTAAATGGAGAGAACCTGCAAGCTTCGCCTCTAAAATCAGAAACAAGACAGGAATGTCGGCTATCCTCACTTCTGTTTAATGGAGTTCTCTAAACATTCGATAGAGCAATAAGACAAGAGAAAGAAAGAAAAGGGATATAGATAGGAAAGGAAGAAGTTAAATTATCATAATTTCCTGGTGACATGATCTTCTAGATAAAAGACCCCAAATACTCAACCAAAAGACTCCTAGAACTAATATCTAAATTTGACAGTGTAGCAGGATAGAAAATCAACACTCAAAAATGAATAACATTCTTGCGCACCAGTAACAACTCACTGAGAGAGAAATTAGGTAAACAATACCTTTCAAAATAGTAGCAAGAAAAGTGAAACACTTAAGAATTAATCTAACCAAGGAAGTGAAAGACCCTTACGGTGAAAACAATAGTACTCTAAAAAAGAGAGATTGAAGAGGATTTCAGAAAATGGAAAGCTATTCCCTGTTACTGTATAGCTAGAATAAATACTGTGAAAATGGCCATTCTTACAAAATTATTATATAAATTTAACATAATACCAATCAAAATACAAATAAGATTTCTTACAAAAATGGAGAAAGCAATCTTAAAATTCACATGGATCCAGAACAGACCTAGAAAAACAAAAGCAAATCTGGGTAACACCAGCAAGCAGGGGCCATCAGATGCTTAAACCTGATATAAACAGTATTTTCCAGTTTTGAAAAAAACTAGATATGTGGATCAATGGAACAAAATAGAAGAAACAACTTCAGGCACACTCAGCTATGTTATCTTTGGCAAACTGGCAAATCCCTTCACTGGAGGAA
>NW_004955534.1:2114329-2146498 GCF_000276665.1 Chinchilla lanigera | reverse complement strand
ACAAGCTGAAATATCACGATTTATCTTACATAATGTATATGACAAATAACAAGGAATAGAGAAAGAAAGATAGATTAAAGAAAAAAGGAAGAAAGAAAGAAAGAAAATTATAACTCAATGTGTACAATATATCTAAATGTGTACCTTGACTTAGTACAACTGTCTACATGTTTTATATGATCTTTAGCTTATTAGTCTGGTTTTCCACCTGCATAAATGAAAAGTAACTTTATAACATCGTATAAGATATTGAATCTGAATCTTGAAGAATAAAAGGGAATGGTGGGAAGGGGGAAAAAAGAAGGAAATTGAAATGTGTAAAAAACAGGAAAGAAAATTCCTCCAGCAGAAAGTATATGATACAGATAAGTGGCAGCAAACCTATGGAAATGTGTGCCAAAGCTGGCTGTTTATTATCACTGAGAGCTCTAAACTGTTCACCATAACTGATACAGGGTTAAGAATTTACATCTGCATGAATAAATGAAGAGCATTAGAAATGGAAGAAATGAAGATTAAAATGCAATCCTTTTATTTTTAATTTCACTGAAAGATAACTGCTTAAAGTAACAACTTTAGCAGGTTATTGGGTACTTATAGCATAAATAAAACCAAAATATGACATACATGGCAAGAAGAGCATAAAGGGTGTGAGTGAATGGGGATATACTTATGGAAGTTTCTTTCAGCACACATTAAGATTTCACATTAAAAAAAGATATGGAGCCAGCTGAAAAGCAGGCTTATCTGAGAGAGTTGTGAAAGTCCTATTACCTTCTGTTATGGCTTGTATCTGGATGTTCCCCAATGCCTCATGCCCTCATAAGTGGAGATTTGTGGAGGTGGCTGGATCTAGAATGTGTGATACTTGGATTAAGGATGTGTGATTATTACATTACTCCACTGATTGGTTTAGCATAGTTTTAGATGTGGATAATGGGAAGGCCCTCCCTGGGTGTGAGTGCTATTCTTCTGGATAGAATATAATGGACAGAAAGAGGGCTGTTGTTGTTCCTTGTTGCTGCTTCTTCACTAATTCACTGCTTTGCTGTCTTCTTCCTGCCATGAACTGTTTCTCCCCTGTGATGCCCCTCTGCCATGCCACCCTGACTTGGAGCCAGCCAACCTTGAACTGAAACCTCTACAAACTGTGAGCTAAATAAACTTTTCCTCCTTTACATTTGGGTGTCAAATATTTTGTCTCAGCAATGAGAAAATTAACTAAGACACCTTCTGAATTAAAAAAAATCTTTTGCATTGATATTTATTTGAAATCTGGCCATAGAAGGTCTGATCTACTGATCCTCAGAGAGGAATTCCTACAAGATTGAGAAATGGTAACAAAAGCAGGCATGTAATGCATACGTCTGAGAGAGACTCTAGGTTCTTTCTCACTTCCACAGATACCACAGCCTTGGCCTTGGCCATTAGCACACATATGAAGCATGCATACAGTCCTGGTTTTGGCCTTCTCAGTGGGATGAGGTCCAAAGGGGCTCCTTTTAAGACACTGGAATTTTACTCCCTCTGGCCTTGCTCCAAAAGTAGCTTAGGCTTTCCAGAGGAGGCTTAGTTAGCTACACCCAAGGGCTGGAAAGATTAGAGTACAGGTAGACATCAGTTAAGGAGTGCGTACCCTGTATGACCACATGACTTTGAGTGGTGTTAGAGAAAATAGAAGTCTACCTAGGAAATAAATCTAGTAAATTAATTTTTAAAATGCTTTAAGGCCTACCACCTGCACTCTCCCTCCCCAAAATCATTTGCAGTGGTTGTGCACTTCGTTTCCTAGGATTTATTTTTGTCACTTGGTCCTAAAGAAAGTTATTAGGAAGGAAATCAGATTAATAAAAAGGAGATTAGTGTAGGTCTGGGGGACTAAAAGGTGGAAAGAAAATTAGGCTCACATTTAACCATAAGGAAATGTGGGATGGGGAATTAAGGGAATGAGAGGGCAAGATACTGGTTCCACACACGACAAGCTGACAAGCAGAGGGCCTCTTAGAAAGATGTTCCCTGTTTAATGGATCCACAGGCTAGACTCTAAGTCAAGAGAGCAATGGGCCTTTATTAAAAAGATTAATGATACTAAATGTGCAGCTGTCAGTGGGAAAATTTCTAAAACAGTGTACTGTATGCCAACTGCTCATTCCAGCTTTTTATTGTCACCAAAAAGTTCTCGTACTTCTCATTATGTTGTTTGAGATCAGGCTTGTATTTTTTTCTTTTGCAGGAATGATATCACAAGAAGACTAATGCTTCTTTGTGCATTGACAACATGTTGAAGAGTTTCTCTGGCCTAAGTGGTTGGAAAATCTAAGAGTAATTGACCTCAGTAGCAGTAGTAGTGCAAACAAGGGGTCAATGGAGATAGCTGGCTTGCAGGGAATCAAAGAAAGATGGTGAGCCTAAATTGAAGCCAGGTTAGAATAAAAGCCTTTGTATATACTTTGGTACTTTAATGAGGAGAAAACCTGATCAAAAGTCCTGATCCTTGCACATTCTGAGACCTTCCCATCTACCTACGATGACATTGCTTCATTCTTGCACAAAAATGTGTGTGTCACATGCCAGGGCTTCCTGAGTTTGTCAGGCCAAGGGGTGAGAGGCAGGCCATGGCGATGGCAGGTAGGAGTGGACTGAGTATGAGTTGCTATGTTTTGGGTATATGCTCTCTGTTCTTCAAAGTGCTAGGACCACAATCTCCCTGTCCAATTCCAGGTATGCCTCGGAGCATTTCTTGGGAGTTCTTGGCCTCCCGCTCCAGTCTGCCTACTTCCGTTTTGATGTATCTTTCATTTCATTTCATTTCATTTCTACAATGTCACAAATCTGCCATACTCCTGAATTTCCTAAACACTGAGGGTCAAAGGTGCTGACAGTGATCCCGTTATGTGCGAACACCTTAACAGGCTTGAAGCAACTCTCTGACTCATCCTTTCACTGGGAACCACATAATTTTTACCTTGGATTCATCATAGAGGACTAACAGATATAGATAGAATTCCAGTTTTCTCAACTCTATACAACCTTATGCACTACATACATTTTACCTAGGATATATGTAAAAATAATAGTAAGAACAATGTCATAGTGTTTCTTTGACCTTCTTGAAAAGTGAAGGGAACTGCAGTTTTCAGTTAGTTGCTATTCCCAACAGGGCTTCTGTACGTTTTGCTCTGTGAGCAACTGAGAAACCCCTACCTGTGACTATTTAAGTCCCTGTGGTCGTACTCTTTCCTCCAGTGGCCAAACTTTAGTTATGGTCTTATTGAGAAGTTGACAAGGTGGGACCCAAACTTGAAATCATCCTGCCCCAGCACTCCCCCACCAAAAAGACCTGTTCTCTTAACCTGTGACTACACACAAATTTTTGCTTTATAAGCAAAACTGGTATGCCTTCCAGATAGTTGAGTGCCCATTCTTTCATCCTCCAACCTGTCCATGTATCCTCTCTCACCTAAGATCTTTGTCACATATGTGCATGAAAATGAACCAGGTCTGCTGATTCATATGAAGAGGTAAGTGACTAATGAGGATTATAATGAGAAACCTACCCAAAGGGAGAAACCAAAAAGAACCCTCAACAGATGTGAGAAATGTACACAGCTATACATTCCAACCATGTGCTAGTGCCTCTCTCCCTTCTCTGGCCTCTCTAGATGAAGTTCTGTACTTCAGCTGCTTACATCACTTGAAGAGAAATTATTACTTGCATCTTTTCCTGACTCCATTTCTGGTGATGTCATGTGGTAGCTTAAAATTAGCCCTGATGAAAATATTCACAGCACAGAAATTGGAAAATGCTATAGATTGGGTCACATCACTTTCTTTTCCATGGGGTGTTAGAGTGGTAACTTGGACACCACTAAGCATAAATGAACAATTGAGCTTAAATGTGGAAAATCTCAAAAAGCAGGGAGATGCTGAAAGCAGTGAAAAAGTACGATTGGATCACAGAACCCCAGCACTTTATAGAAATGAACGACTGGCTCATGTCTTGAACACTTTCCTATATTTCTTTGGCCAATCCTGGGGACTAGGAATTTCCTCTCTAATAGTGACCAAAATCTCCTTGAAATCATGCTCCACGGCATCTATGCTTTGCATTAACAATTTATAACAAATTTCTCTGTGCCTTTCCTTGTGCATACCTATAGGCTTTGAGTTTTTCACCTTAAAAAAATAAAGACATACTTCAGAGGTTGTGACTTGTGACTTGGTTTCTTCCATAATTTTTCTTTCTGAATTTCCAACTGGTGCACAGCTTCACAGTTCAGTTGAATGAACAGAGCCCTCTCTTTCCTGACTTTCTGACACTCAGCATTGTGCACATATCTTTGAGGAGCTTAATGGGATAGAATGGTAAGGGACAGGTTCATGAGATTTTCTTGTACCTGCTATCTTGATGCCACAGTCTGAAGACATAGGAAGTAATGCTCCCTCAATGATACACGTAAAAGCATTCCATTCTTTTTAATGTGTATTTTTAATGAAAAAACAAAACAAAATTTCCTAACAACATAATAAGAGAATAACAATAGTTAGTTAATACACTGTGTGGCATTAGCTTCAAAGCAGTTACTCATAGTGCATAGTTACTCATGGTGTCTCTTTTACTCACAGACAAAAGAGATTCTCTCACAAAGAAACAAACAACAATAGCACAAAACTTTCTTTTCAATGAACTAAGAGAAACTAATAGTATAAGTGAAACATATTAGCATATATATTAAGATTTTTTTAAGTAACAGACTAGGTCACTTGAGGAATTATTTAAACATCTAGCTACTTCTTATTGATTTATTTTGTTTTTTCATCTTTATTTGTATATATGTATCAGCAAGTTTCTCATATCAGAGAAACCATGTGATATTTAAGCTTGTGTGTCTGACTTATTTCACTTAACATTATGTTCTGAAGATGCATGTATCTACCTATGCATGCTTCATTTTTATTTATGCAGTGTATTACTCCATTGTGTCTAAGTACCACATTTTCCTTATTCATATATCTGTTGATGAACAGTTATGCAGTTTCTAAGATCGAGCAATTATAAATTGTGCTGCTATAAACATGGGTATGCATGTATCCCTGTAATATGTTGATTGTTTAACTCTTTTAGGAAGATACCTACCAGGGGGAAAACTTGGTCAAATGAGATTTCTGTTTTTAGATTTTGAGGAATCTTTTCACTGATATCCATAGTGGCTGTACTAGTTTACAATCCCACTAGCAATGTAGGAGAGCTCCTTTTTCCTTAAATCCTTGCTAGCATTTATTATTATTAGAAAATTTGATAATAGGTATTTTTCTAGAGCACTATATTTCAGTGTAGTTTTAACTTGCATTTCTCTAACAGCCAGCAATGTAGAATGTTTTTCACATATTTATTGGCAATTTGTACTTCTTATGAGAAGCATCTGTTCATTTCACTTACTCATTTATCAATTGGGTCTTTTATTTGGGGGGAAGGGCTCTGATTGTTTTGAGTTCTCTATATATTTTACATATTAGTCCTTTGTCCAAAGATTAGCTGGCAAAATTTTTTTCTTATTCTTTAGATTGTCTCTTCACTCTGTTGTTTCCTTTGCTGTGCAGAAGGTTTTTTTTAAATTTCATGTGATCGTATTTTTTTGTTTGTTTGTTTATTTTTTGTTTTATGAGAGAAGGTCTCTCTGTGTAGTTCAGAGCTTGGATTAACTCACTAG
The DNA here is from genome assembly GCF_000276665.1 of Chinchilla lanigera. NCBI lineage: Eukaryota > Metazoa > Chordata > Mammalia > Rodentia > Chinchillidae > Chinchilla > Chinchilla lanigera. The sequence continues at coordinate 2,140,787 of NW_004955534.1, read as the reverse complement.
CCAAGGCTAGTCTCAAACTTTCAATGATCATCCTGCCTCAGCCTGCTGAGTGCTGGGATTATGGGGATGCACCATCACTTCTGACTTCACTTGTTAATTTTTGATGCTATTTCTTGTGTATTTGGTGTTCTATTTCCTAAGTCCTTGCTTATGTCTTCAAGAGTTTAACCTATTTTATCTTTCAGCAGAATTTTCAGGTTTAATATTTAGACCTATGTTCTGTATGTGAACAGCTAGTTTTCTCAGTGCTATTTGTTACAGAGGCTATCTTTGGTTTGTTGCATATATGTTGTAACTGTCATCAATCCCTATTGAATTGTTACATTAAGCAATACATAATGTCCTTATTTGCCTCTTTTTTTGATCAGTTTTGGCTTGAAGTCCACTTTGTCTGAACATAGGATAGCTATTCTAGCTTGATCTCAGGTCGCCATTGCATGGAGTAATGTTTTCTATACATTGAGTTTTAGTCTATGAATTTTTTGTATTGAATACATTTCTTGTATACAGCACAGCATTGGATTTTGTTTCTTGATACATTCTGCTAATCTGTGTCTTTGGATTGGTGAATTGAGTTTAGTTACATTAATAGTTGTAGTTAAAAGGTTTTGACTTATTACTATTATTGTATTAACTTTCTGTTGCTGGTTCATTTTCTTTCCCTTCTATTTAATTCCTAACCCTACTTGGTGTATTCATTTTATTGGACTTTTGCCATTGTTTGCATCATTACTTCCTTCTAGAATCTCATTGGGACTTTTTTAGAGAGTTGGTTTTGTGGTCATGAATTTCTTTATGTTCCCTTTATCATGGAAGTATCTTATTTCTCCATCAATTTTCAAAGATAATTTTGCAGTATATAGGAGACTGTGTTAGAAATTGTTTTCTCTTAAAGCTGAAGCAGTTCATTTCAAGCTCTGCTTGCCTTTAAAGTTTGTGTTGAGAAGTCTTTTGTAATTCTGATGGGTTTTCCTTTGTAGGTCTTCCTTGTTTTTCTCTAGCAGTCTTTAAGATTTGGTGCTTGTGTTGAATTTCTGGTGTTTTAATTATTATGTGCCATGGAGTGGATTTTTTTTACCATTGCTATTGAGAGTTCTATATGCTCCATTTATCTGTATGTGAAATTCTATTTCCACATGGTAAGTTTCCTGCTATTATCTTTAAACAGGTTTTCTTTATGCACTTTGTGTTGTCTTCTGATTTTTCATTAATTCCAATTACTCTTAAACAAGTATTCTTTAAGTCTTCTAGCAGGTATAGAATCTATCTTTCATGTTATCTTGTTTTTAGGGCATGTCTCATTAACTGATCATTGACCACAGCCTTGTCCTCCAGATCTGACACTCTGTCTTCATATTCGTCACTTCTACTGCCCATATTTTCAATTGTATTTTTAATCTCTGTTTCTGTTTGGAACATTTTTATGAACTCCTATTCTTTTCTATGTTTGGCATTCATGTTTTTAATCTTTTTCTTTAGCTCTACTAGATTTCTATTAGGGTTTTCTCTAGGCTTGCTGATTACTTGTGTCATGAGGGGCATTGCCTGATTTTAATTCCATCTTCTTTAAATTTACCAAGCATCTTATTGAATTCTTTTACCCCCATTGCTGTTCCTTAGACTTTTCGGCTCCATAGCTTATGATTTCTTTCCCCTTGGTCCCCCATGGATCAGCTTTGGGTGGGTGGAGAGTTTTTGGAGGCATTTTGTTCCCTTGCTGTTATGGCTTGTGTCTAGATGTGCCCCTTCCCAGCCTCATGCAGTCAGAGGTGGAGCTTTTTCAGGGGTGGTTGGATCTAGAATGTGTGGCACTGGAATTGACTCATGGTACAATGCAAGGACAAAAGACACTAGGATTAAGGGTGTGAATGATACTACCCTAAGTAACTTGGATAAGATATAAAGGATACAAAGAGCTATGGTCATCCCTTGTTACTTTGCTCCCTTCTTCTCTCCACAAACTGTTTCTCCTCTGCCAAGCCACCTGCTCTTGGAGCCAGCCAATGATGGACTGAAACCTCTGCAAACTGTGTCTTAACAATGAGAAAAGTAACTAAGATACTTGTCTTTTCATGTTTCTATTGTTTTCATTTGCTTGTTTTATGCACTGGGGTTTACAGATTTTTTGGTCCAATAATCCATTCTTCAAGATTGAGCCACAGTATTTTTTATGACTCCCAGGTAAGCCAGATACTGGTATACAGAGAAAAGCAAATGACAGTAACTACTATGTCACCTTGACTATAGTAGTAAAGTCAGCAACAAAAGTGGCATCAATTATCAACTAGATACTAACCCCCAAAATCATTTGTGAACTGCCCTCAACCAGAGCAAAAAGGTCTATGATTTTAGTGAAGACACTTGGTCACTTATATATTGACCTGTAACAATTCAGACCACTAATTTTTGTTAGATCTAGATACTGGAGCAATAGCTCAAGCATACCACTGAACTAAACACCAACTCCTTTAAATCCACCCCTCTGAAGATTATACTCTCCAGACCTGGTCTCCACCAGAGCATATAGGTCATGTGATCCTCCTGGCCTGAGCCTGAGCCTTCCAGGAATCTCAGAAGGTCTCTGTTTAGCTCCCCTCTACTTTCCAATGCTATCTTTCAAGGCGGTTTCTCACCCAATCTCTACGGTAGGGTAACAATGCAGTCCTGGAGTGAAACTCTCTTCCTGTGTGTTGATATCATCTTAAATCAGGTTAAGTCTTGTTGTTGTCACTTCTGCTGCCCTGTATTGTGGAGAACCCAGGAGCAAAGTTTGCTAGGATTTGGTAGTTTGGGGACAATCTTTTAGCCTCTTGCATGGATAGCACAAGGCCTGGGCCAGCAGCAGCAGTCGGCGTGAGGAGCATGAAAGGCCTCTCTCCTCCAGCCTCTCAGTTTGCACAAAACCTGGGACCAGCAGTGGCATTGGCAGAGACAGTGTGTGCAGGTCATCTTTGCTTCTGCCTTCCATGTGGGTCACATGAGGTCTGGGGCCATCAGCAGCATTGGTGGGCACGGGGCACACAGGTTCTCTCTGCTCCTGCCCTTCACACAGGTTGTACAAAGCAGTCTAAAAAGCAGTCTGCTCATGCTCTTTTTCTGACCTCAAGATCATGTCCCATGAGAACTTTTTGTTATTATTATTTTTTACTCATAGCCCCTGTATGAGATTTTACTAGTTCTTCAGCAACATTTTGCTTCTTAAATCACGGAGGTGAAAGTCTTTTACTATGGCAGAACCTACTAATGCTTCACCACATTTGCTCCCTTTTTCTTTGGTGTCCAATCTTAGACCATATTTCTCAGCCTCCTTGACCGTGTGGAAAGTTATGTGTTACCACATCCAGATCTGACCCCAAAATCTTCACACTTGCTTTTTAATCACTCCCTATTTCCCTTTTTGATCACAGGGATGAAGATGATCATGGTTGTTTAGGAAGTCACAGATGAAAAGACTTAGTTCGTGTCTCTATGAAGGAAAGCCATCTTCAGACCATAACCACTATGCTTAAGTATTACAGTGGTACCTTGGTTCTCAAACTTAATTTGTTCTACGATTTTGGAAAAGATGGTCACATTTGTGTTTGTGTAGGAAAGATGACCATGGTTGTGTTTGTAATCTGTTGCAGAGTTCACAAACAAAAACAAAATTTTGCCAAAAGCGTCTGTTTGGGAATCAAACTGTTTGCAAACAAAAGCGTTCATGAAATGAGGTACCTCTGTACTGTATATGAGTAAGAAGTTGACATATTTTGTTTGAACTATTATCTTTTAAGGTATGTTTTTTATAGTACTTTAGCCTACTATGAAAATATAAAACCTTTCTCTTTTCACTTTCGGACCCATAGATATTCGAGGCATACTTCTCATTCTTCTGGTTCTGCTTCTGAAAGCTGCTAAAAAAATACTCTCCTGAATCTCTGATGAAAAGTTTTGTTGTAGAAGTTTCCACTGATGGAAAAGTCTTTTGAGTCTGTGAGTTAGGACAGGTTCTCTTTCTGCTACAGGCCAAGCATGCTCAGACATGCTCAGAGACTTGCCAGGGATACCAGATGTAGACCGTTGACAAATATTCTAAGACTGTGTTCTTGAGCCATAAATATTTAAATGTAAATTGAGTAAGTAATTGGGAATTTCAAAGGCAGGAACATGGTATTGGTTTAAAGAAGGAAAATTTATCTAGCTTTAAATACAAATCTTGAAGTATTTAGAGGAAAGATGTAGTAATATCCATAATTTAAAATATTTTAACAAAAATTACATTATACAAATATAGAAAATTGCAATAACTGTATATAAATAGTAGTCATCTAGGTGCTCATTATACTATTCTTGCTGTATATTATAATAAATATGTTGTTAGTTTATTTGAAATTTTTAGTATTGAATAATGAAACACAAAGACCTAATTCTGTGTAAATAGGTCTTACGGGTGGGCTTCCTTTTAGAATAGGGTTCATAATTAAAGTTCAATATTCAGCCTCTACCTCTAGTCTTTGACACACATTAGACATATTTTATTTATATTTTTAAAAAGTATGTGTGTACTCAAATATGCAAATGTTGTTTTATAAAGTTTTATTTTTATACATAAATATGAGTATGTGGTCATGCATATATGTACATAGAAGATTATGCGTGTAGATAAGTGTCTATATGTACATACAAATATAGTCATATGTTTTATTCAGGGTTTACAAGGGAAAGCATTTAATACAGGACACATAATTTATAGGATTATTTTATAATATTCACCCAAATAGTCAAATGCAAAAGAGTGCGGAGATCTGTCCACACACTAGACCCAACAAATCCAGCTGAGGGCCTGGATCCCAAGGCAATGTCCTGAAGGAGTCCAGCTGAAAACCTAGAGCCCATGACAATGTCCTCCACCAGTCCAGTTGAAAGCCTAGAGCCCATGACAATGTCTCATGCAAGTCTGTATCAGGGATCTGTGCTGGGAAGGCCCAAAGACGGGTGGTGGAAGCTAGAAAGTCTGTGCCGGGGGGATGAAGGATCTGTGCCACCAGGCAGAGGGATCTGCACTGGAGCCAGTAAATGACACTCAAGGTAAGGACCAGAGCTCCCCTGAAAAGAACTGCAGCCATCCCCAGTGACAGCAGCGACCTGAGCTCGTCTGACAATGACAATAGCCAAGTTTGTATCAGGAAAGCCAGTGTGACACACTTCTCAGGAAAATCAACAGCACACCATCTTCCCCTCCATTTCTCTTTTTATTTTGTTGGCAACAATACTGAGGTGGGCCTTCCACACCCAGCACCACGCTGACTCAGTTCAGCTGGGTGTTACAAGCTGGCAATTAGTTAATCCACCACACCATATATATGCATCTATGTAAACAAAAGAAAAATCACAGAATGCTTAAAATTATGATGTACAGTGTACTCTATTTTTTATCCCATTTCTGTATTGAAATGCTGTTATGATCTACTAAAGTTGATTTTTAACTAACACTAGCTGTCTTTAAACTTTTTGGTGTCAGGACTCCTTTACTGTCTTCATATTTTGAGGGCGCCCAAGAGGCTTTGCTCATGTTGGTTATATTTTATTGATATTTACTATATTAGAAGTGAAAAATAAGAATATTTTAGAACAAAAGAGGCCACAAAATCATATTCAATTACTTAACAGATCAATAACATTCCTTTGCATCCTTTAGCCTCTGGTAAATTCCACTCTACACTCCTAGAGGAATGAGCATACAAAAAAGTGATGTCAGTGTTATGATGAAAATGGTTTTGACCCCATCACCTCCTTGAGAAGGTCTGAGGGACCCATGATGCCTGGATCACACTTTGAGAACTTCTGTCCTAATAAGTTCTGAACAAGAATTTGAAAAACACTGATCACAACAGCCTCAAACTGATTATGGAGAAATTGATTCAAGTAATTCAGTTGGTTAAATTTTGTTTCCTTATGTTTTCCCTGAGTGATAAGGGGGCATTAGGATTAATTTCACATCAACTAGTCTAAACCAATTCATGGCTGTCACTCCCTCAGCAACTGGTCCAAGGGCATGCAGATGCCCGAAACTGACTTTATCAGATTGAAAAGAAGAATTTTAATTCCATGTTTGGGCAAGAGGTTTTTCTCTGCACAGGTGTGAACTAGGACTGTCACTAACAAAACAGTGTGGAGACAGAAAAGACCAAGTGTTTGATGACACTTAGCTGATTATACCATCCTGGGGCCTCCCTCCCCTCCCAGAGGGCTTGCAGTTCTGTGAGAAAACATATTCCCTCTTGGTTGGAATTGAGCTTTTCTGTAGTAACAAGAATAGTGATACACTGACAATTTAGTGAAGTTCTGTAAAAAAGAAAAAAAGTTCCATCCTAGTCTCTACTGTGTTATAAAATTGTTTCATTTTGCTGTTTACAGACATGATCTTGGTATGTAATCATGATTGGTGTGGTGGATTGGCAACTGGTGGGCAACTTGTAACACCCAGGTGAACTGAATCAGCATGGTGCTGGGTGTGGAAGGCCCATCTGAGGATTGTTGCCAACAAAGTAAAAAGAACTGGAGTTGGTTCTCCTGGAGGAGCTTGTCATGCTGGCTTTCCTGATATGAACTTCGCTGTTCTCATCATTGAAGGAGCTCAGGACCTTATTGTCCCTAACAATGGCTATGGTTCACTTTGGGGGAGCTCTGGGCCTTACTTTGAGCATTGCTTCCTGGCTCCAGAAGGGAAGACAGTGCACTGCTCAGTCTCCTGGAGAAGCTTGTCACACTGGCTTTGCTGATATGGTCTTGGCTGTTATCATCAGAGGAGTTTAGGGCTTTGTTGTTGCTGATGATGGCTGTGGAAACTTTTGGGGGAGCTCTGGTGCTTACTGTGAGCGTCACTTCCTGGCTCCAGGGCCATTGTGATGGGCTCTAGGCCTTTCGCTGAACTCCTGCAGGACACTGCCATGGGACCCAGACCCTCAGCTAGGCTCTTTGGGTCTTTAGTGTGTGGACAGATTTCCTGCACTCTCTTTGTATGTGACTCTTCGGGTGACTGTTATAAAATAATCCTATAAATTATATGTCCTGTATTAAATTGTCCCCCTTGTAAACCCTGACTACAATAATTGGTCTCCAACTCATTATGTAACCCACGGTGGCCTGAAACTTCCTATCCTCCAGCCTTAGTCTCCCAAGTACTGGTATTGCAGGAGCATCACCATGCCCAGCTTTTTTCAATGTATTTTACAGGGTGATTTGCATGTGACCCTATGTGGCATGGAACCAGCAAGTACATAGTTCATGTAATTAGTGAGAGACTGCAAAATGAAGTTGTATCACAGCTATGAGCTAGGATTTCAAAGACTGGCTACCCCTTATCTGTCCTCTTTTGTTTCTGCTTTTGTGGCCACTGAAGTTGTATTTTATTAGCCTTCATTTCTATATAGCCTTCCACTTACTCACTTCCCAAACACCTATTCTTATAACTCTGCTCAGATGTTGCCTCCTTACACACCTGCCATAGCCTCTGGCACACTACATTGTAAGTATCTATTACCCAACTAGATTGAGCTCAGGGGGCCCAGGATTGCTGCATTCATCTTACAGCCCTAGGTTTTTTCATTGACTATTATGAAATAGGCTTGCAATAAAATTGGTTGAAAGAATCAATTAATGGTAATGAAATGTGCTCTCGTAAGGCAAAAGTCAGCAAACCATAGCCTATGGATCAAATCTACCCCATGGCCTATTTTTGTGTGGCCCATGAGCTAAGACTACCTTTCACATTTTAAACGGTTGAAAAAAATTCAAAAGAACAGTAATATTTTGCAATACATTAAAATTGCATGAAATTCAAATTTCAATGTCCTTAAATAAAGTTTTATCAGCATATACATCCATGCTCATTCCTTTACATATTATCTGTGCCTGCTTTTGCATTTCAATAGCAGAGTTGAGTAGTTGTGATGGAGACCTTATGTCCCACAAGGATTAAAATATTTTCTGTCTCTGTATAGAAAACGTTTGCCAAGCCTTGTTGTAATATTCCCTTTTGTTGTTTCAGTAGAGGTATGGCCCTTAATCTCACTTTTTCCCCATTTAATCTTTATCTTGGTGAAGCATTTGACCACCGTTTGATAATACATGATTAGTGGAGACAATCAGGAATACTAAATTTAATTAGAGATGAAATAACCACTCACTATAAGATCTGAATTACATGAATTACATTAACTGATGAAATATTTTAATTGTCCAGCATCACTATTGTTTAATTAGGCAGATATCCTATTTGAACATTAGCATTGAACAGTTTTAAAATTGACATAAGTGGCTGGGAATATAGCTCAGTGGCACAAAAGCCTGCCCGGCAAGCGCAAGGTCCTGAGTTTGATTCCCTGTCCCTCCCCCCCAAAAATGATAGTAAAAAAATAAATTCACATAAGCCCAAGATATTCACTAACAGTTAAACTTCACTTAATGCAAGTTAGTAAATCTTATCCTAAAAATTACATCGATGTATTCTGTATCAGAAGTTCATGCATTGATGTTTCAAAATGTATTTTGTGTCAGAAAATAATGTCTCCCTGTATCCGAAAATACTGGATATGTTGTATACAAAATTATACTGATTTTAAGTGAAACTTGAATAAAAACATTACACTTCTATTTATTTTTGACTTTTACTTCCCTCATACTTTCCAATTTTTGTATATTTTGCATTTTTATTACCAAAAACTTGAAACACTGCATTACTTCTTCAATTTAAAGTAAAATTTTCTTCATCCTTGAAAATTACTGTGCATTTTTTTTCTTCCCACCTATTCCAAAAGCTATCTGGTGTGCAAAGGACAATGGCTTGAAAATGAAAAACACAAGAAAGGCACAGGAGGCAATAAAATTAGAGCCAGAGCCAACTTTCACATATGCATACCTGCCTACTGTTCTTGGAAGAAAAACACACAAAGTTCCTTGAGACAAAAAAAAAGTCATATGGTGAAGCTAATTAAATAAAATACTACTTAACTGAACTATGGAGCACTTTATCATGTGCTACTATGAGGGAATTATTTTATTTTATTTTTTGAGATGGGGTTTTGCTATGTAGTTCAGACTGGTCTTGAACTCACTATGTTGTCTTGGTTGGCCTCAAACTTGCAGCAATCCTCCTATGAGGGAATTATTTTAGCATCTCCTATTGAAATAGTATATATTTCTACATATCTATGTTTAAAAGTCCCTGAAGTAATATTAGAGAGGGAAAAGTTTCAGGTTATAATTTCACTTGTTAGGGAAAATACTGGTAATCAGGTAAATTTTCTGAAATTATAAAAATAAGCAAAGTAAATTCTTTCTTCATCCTTTTATACCCTAACTACCTTGACCAAGAAGAAAAAAGATAAGCTTTTTGAGATTTCATGGATACTATTGTCACAGGGTTGGTCTGAGGGTCCCAGAGGCTGAAATAGGGAACTTAACCCTTTCTTTTAAAATACATATTCATTTGGGTTGTTTCCAAGATTTAGCTATTACAAACTATGCTGCTATAAACAGGGGTGCACATATGTTGCTGTGGTATGATATTTTTAACTCTGGGAAGATACACAAAAGAGGAATAGCTGGGTGGAATGGGACCTCTTATCCTAGTTTTTTGAGGATTCTCCACCCTAATTTCCACAGTGGTTGTGCTAGTCTACACTCCCTCCAACAATGGAGAAGCGTTCCTTTTTCCCCACAGCCCCTCTAGCATTTGCTACTGGTTGATTTACTGATGATATCCATTCTTTCTGGGGAGAGAGATGACAGAGGAATGGATAAAAACATGTGGTATTTTTATACAATGGAGTACTACTCAGCCATAAAGAAGGATAAACTTGAGACTTTTATAGGTAAATGGATGCAATTTAAGACCATACTCATAAATGAAATAAATCAGACTCACATGTGTAAACATCATATTGTCTCCCTGGTGTGAAAAACTGGAGGAGTAAATAAGGTCTAAAATGTACAATAGGTACTGTGAAATGAGAAGAACTTGTTCAAAAGGAAAAAGGAACTAGGATGGGGTAAAGGGGAAAGGACAGTAGGGAAAAGGAAAAAAATGTCAGTCAGTCATACTATTAGTGACTCTTAGTTCAGTAAAAAGCAAGGTTTGTGCTAATATCGATTGGAGAAATTTTTATGCCCATATCTTGTACCCTGAGCACCTACTTTAAAGATAACCATATGTAATGCATTAACTATTTTTATTTGTCTATTGTTTTGCTATGAAATTTTGTTTTACCTTTCCTCCATGAAATAAAAATTATAAAATAAATGTGCAGGTTTGCTGACTTCTATCCCAAAAATGAATTCTTAGGATGCAGCAATAAAGAGGCATGAGAAAGATTTATTACAGGAAGACAGGGTGCACGCAAGAAAGAGCTGAGTGTGGGTGCTCAAAGCAATGCGGCACAATGCAGCTGGGAACTGGGATCTTTTATGTATTTCAGGAGGCAGAAATGTGTGAATTTGGTAATCGACAGTCTCAATCTCAGTCTCAGCCTTACAGAGAGGGAGAGGATGGCCCACCCTAAGTGAGCTATTCCTATGAGAAATGCCAAAAGGGAAGTCCTTTCATGGGTGACAGAGGACCGTCTGCAAGTGAAAGGGAATGGGCAGACCCCTTTGCAGCTGGGAGGTCTGCTGATTTGAGAGAGGAACAGAAGTAAATAAAATGGGTTTGTGTTCTAAAGCTGCAGTTTTCCTTTCAGATACAATTTTTAAAATTTAGATTTGTCTCTTTTCTACCTAACTTTACTTTTTCTATCATACCTCACTGCAACTTTTTTTTTCAATTAGACCAGGAATTTAGGACAGGCAAATGGAAGAAATGCTTGTAAGGCCAACCAATGACCAGTAGGTAACTTTTCATACAGAAAAATATGGAATTCAGGGTGAACTAAAATGTGTAATAATTTCCCAGGTGTTACAATTGCTTAATGACAGCTCTTACTGTAAAGTGTGAAACTGATTGCTTCTAAGTAACACGTCATGGATGCAGAAAAGGTAAGTTGTCAAACAGAAACGTGTATACTTTGTATTATTTTCGATGGCAGACTGCAACGGATCACCAACCCTACTTCCTCTTCTTTTACATTTCCATTTGCATTGTATGGTCACAGGACTGACTGTTAGCCAGTAGAATGTGGCAGAAGTGACATATGCTAAACTTCTTATACATGCAATACTCCATTTTTTTTCTTCTACTGATCCAATAGTGAGGATTCTGCAGATCTAGAGGGGAAAGGCCACAGGTTGGAAAGAACTTTCACTACTTGGAGTACAGTAGGCTGACTAGGAATACCCAGAGTAGACTGTTTTAGTATCTTTAGTCTGTCCTGTGAGCCCCTCCACTCTAGGCAAGAGTTAGCTATATGCAAATGGCTAAATCCACTCTGCCTATAAACAGAAAACATGAAATCACTGGACCCCTTGCTCTCACTTAAGAACAGTCTTCAGCACAAGTTGTAATAGCTAAATCTTGGAAACAACCCAAAAGTCCATCAATTGAGGAATGGAAAAAAAGATGTGGTATTTTTATACAATGGAGTGCTACTCAACTATAAAGAAGGATAATCTTGAGGCTTCTACAGGATGTGGATGTAACTAGAGGCCATACTCGTAACTGAAATAAATCAGCCTCACATGTGTAAACATCGTATTGTCTTCCTAGTGTAAGAAACTGGAAAAGTAAATAAGATCTAAATTCTACAAGATATTGTGAAAGGAAAGAAACTGCTCAAAAGAAAAGAACAATAGCGTGGGGGAATGGAGGAAAGAAGGAAGGGAAAAGAAAAAATATGTGTGTGTGTGTATATATATATATATACACACACACAACAAGATAGCTGTACTATTAATTTCTTTTAGTTCTCTAAAGGGGATGCTTTGTGCTTATATTGTTTGATCAATCTTGCATGTTTATATCTTGTAATCTGAGCAACTGCTTTGAAGATTACAATATGCAATACATTAACCATTGTTAATGTCCTATTATCTTGATTTGAAATTCTGTATCATTGTTTTTCTCTTTAAAATAAAAAAAGAATTTAGGAAAATAGAAATATCTTTGGTAAAATTTTACTGATAAGATGGTTGAATAAAAGGACAAAGTAGTAAGAAAACGTTAGTATGAACAATAGTATGTAAATATTAGATACAGCATGAAACTCTTTCTCAAGAAAGAATGTCCAAAAGTATAGCAAGCCGTAATGAGAAGGGAAATAGGAATACTTATTTATGAACTATCTAAAATGTGTGGGCACTTATTAGCACATTTCCTTTTTGATATAGTATAAGAATAAAAATGTTTATGGTGGCAGTTAAAAAAAAAGAACAGTCTTGCTCCATGATATCTTTCAAATTCATACCAGGTCCTCCCAACATTCAGTAGTACCACTACTGGGAAAATTGCATTCCTTAATTATGTTTAACTCAGGACAGACAAGGTGAATCTATGCTAACTCCACACCGATAAAGAAATGCGATGGCCCTGTAGTTGTTTTTGAGTAGCACTAAATTTTTGGTTCAGATTCCATTGATGATCATCATTTACTGGTAAAGCAGAGGAGATCACAATATGGTAGTAACAAGATTTTCAAATGATTTTTTACAGAAACATTTTTTTCCTTTAGGATTCTAGGTCAAGAACGAAGCTTTGAGGTCATTTTATACAGTCCCTTCACAGTTAGGCAATGTAAGTCTTTCTTTCTCTTTTCATTCCTATTTTACATGAGGAATCCCAGACACAGAGAGGTTAAATAGCTTGCCCAGGTTATACAGCAAGCAGCAGATTGAAACCCAGCAATGCGAGTGTCCAGAGGTGCAGTTCTTACTCTCTCATATCACAGTACCCCTTCTCTATCGTGTCTCTTAGAGTTCAGTCTCCTTGAAGGCCCTGCCGTAGTTCTCTGCTTCTTTACCCCAGGGAGTATTATGCTTACCCAGGGATTTGAAAACTATTTTCATGCAGACACTTGTGAATTCACTGCAGTGTCATACTACTCAAAACAACTGTGCATGGGGTGTCTCTGAGTCTGTGTCCTACAGGCCCTGCAACCTTAGTGTGTTCAGTCCTTATGAGGGAAACTGATCTCAGAAATGTAGCTGCTCTCTAAGGTGGGGGGGCGCACCTGTAGTCCCTGCTACTACTCAGGAGGCTGAGACAGAAGGATCTCATCAGTTCAGCTCAAGGCTGGTTATGTGGGCAACAAGTGAGATCTTGTTAAAGAAAAATGGAAAGCAAGAAGCTTAACTGCTCCTACAGCTCAGTTCTGTGTAACAGTTCTGTGAAAATGGGTCTTCCACAAATTGGTTTTTGAAAGACAATCAACAATGAGCTTTCACCAATAAAATTAGAGTTGCTCAAGGTCTTTCTTCCTTAAATAAAAGGCATAAACAATTACTCATCCAACCTACTTAGTGCTCTGCATTTTGATCAACTGAGTGTTGCAAAAACCGATGTTTAATAAAATAAAATCAAACCAGACAGTAACAGGATGGCTCAAAACACAATGACATTAAATGCTTTTTTTATTGAACAACAAAAAATAGATAAAACATGGAAGTTGAATTCATTTGAGCAAAAGCAGCTCTCCAGGTGAAGCTGCTATACTTTGTGCTAGATAACCTCACGAACTGAGAGTATACAGAATACACATAGTATGTAAGTTACAGCAACAGCAAAGGAGAAGGAATAAATACAATTTTTGAAGATAAAGTTTGGTCAAGTGACAAATTTAGTTGCTCAAAATTTCTAGCCCTTATCCACTTAAATTCAGTATGGGTCTACATACGTGCATTCAGTATGTGCACAGCGAATTCCCATTTCAATGGAAGCTGCTTTTTAGAAGAAGTTTTTAAATTTCACATGTATTTCATCTGACAATCTTTAAAAATGTGTGTGTTGTATGTGTGTGCATTTAAACACACTTAAAAACCCCAATCTTTCTTTAAATAGCAGAGGGGTCATGCTTTTTTAAAATTAGCATGTATGAATTTCAGTTATTTCTCCTGTGTGTCTAAGAAACTTTATATGTTCTTAATGCACCCACACAGTTCAGTGGGTTGGCAGATACGTCAAAAATACTTTATGAAAAGAGGGAGGTAGCTCATGCGAGTTGGTAACGTTTTGTATATTGTTTCCTGTTGGAGCGGGCTGCCTCCCTTTGACACCTTACAGTCAAAGATGAAAGGAAAACTTTTTACTTTGAAGCCTATTGAGCACGGTTGTACATTTACTATAATCCACCTTCAAATTGGCTTATAATGTAAGATGACAAATACCTTACACCCAGTACACAGCATTAAAAAGTACTGAAGAAACATTTCATAGATAATACCTGTTTTTTGTATGTTACACATCAGCTTCTATGGGATACAGTTCCAGGATGGTTTGTTACCACTTTAGAAACACTCTAGGCCAAACAAACAGCACGAGTAACATCAATATCTTTTTTCCAATATCTGTATCAATTACTGGAGGCTAATCCTAACACATATACTACTTAAGGGGGGAAAAGAAGAGAATTCATGACACATTGCAAAGATAAGACTATAGCATCTTACTTGTAGGGATGATCTTAGGGTGCAGAAAGAGGGGACTCTCTAGAAGGTGATGGTGTAGTTTCTTCTGGTGGAAAAACTGTGAGTGTACAAGCTCGAATGCCACCAAGGGACTCTGGGAGATCAAAAACCTTATGCCATTCATCTTTATCTGGATCATATTTCTGCACTATCTCTACCATACAACGATTATTCCAAGAATACCCGCCAACCACATAGATTTTATTTTCAAAGACGGCAACCCCGACATCACTCTGCCCTCTTAGCATGGCAGCAATAGGGGTCCACTGGTCAAGGATAGGTGAATAGTATTCACAGCTTAGGACATCATCATAATCACTGGTTCCTCTGAAATGATTGCCACCGATCACATACAACCTTTCTCCCACTGTACACATGCAATGAAGGCCTCGCACAGTGGTCATCGGTGCCTTCTGGATCCATTTGTCAGTATCAGGGTCAAAGCACATGAGCTCCTTTTGGAAAGTGTCATGAGTAATTCCTCCTAAAGAATGAAAGTAACAGGCATGAGGAAAACACATCACCAAAATGAAAAAGTGAGTAAGGCTCTCTATCAGAATTAACTTATAGTTACATATTATATCACATATTATATCAGCTTGTCAAGTGTTCTTACGTCTGGCCTCTGTAAATATTCTTTAGAGTAAAATAAGAAAAATAACATTTCCATGCTCTTCAGGGATGAAAAAATGGCTTTTATTACTGTAATGGCTTTCTCAAATGGAGGCCCATGTTACTTAGGAGGCATTACTGAGGGAAAATATATTTTGACCACTGTTAGAGTTGGGTCTGCAATAAATTTGAACTACAAAGCATTTTAGTGGGTACCCTCTCCAGGTGTCAATTTTTTCCCTTGCTAAACAAGAATATATCCTCTGGTTGTCTCATTAGGATTGTGATTAAGCAGTGAGATATTTAATAAAATCCTTGCAAAAAGTCAAAAGTCTTGCGCAAATAATGCACAAACTTATTACACAATTTTTTAGATTTCTAGAGAGTTTTCTGGGAACAGTAATGCCATCTACTATCAGCATGGACATTTAAAAAAAACGAAGAATTTGATATGTGTACCAGTTTGCTGTTGATCTATTAAAATATATGTTAGTCTGTACAATGAAAGGATCAAACTATGTCTTTTGCAGCAAGGGAAAAAACTAACCTAATCTTTAGCCATATTATTTAAAGGTCTACTATAAAGAGGCCAAATGGCAACCGCTATTTTTCTCTCCTTTACAAAGTAGTGTACATTGGTTTAAAATCAGCTTGGTTCCTTTCCTCCTCTTGATTAGGAAGTTCTGCAATATATACCCATAAAGCCAAAGCACCACTAAAAAAACTAGGTGTCATTTTTTTCCCCAGAGGATTTGGAGCTCCCAGTATAATGGCACAGTAGCTCCACCCACAAAATAAGTAGATGGTATAAACCATTCACTAGTGGAGCACATGATTTCCTAGATGGTTCGCTCAATATGAAGTCCTATAGTTGTTCATGAATTTAACACCAGAAACCTGCCAATCACTCACTACAGGCCTCTCACTGATCCTTTTTGATTATAGATTTCATTCAGCAGTGTTCAGTTCACAGACATCCCCTTAAGTCCCTTGATCACTAATAATGTACCTGCTAGTTTGGCACTGGCGGGCATTCAGACAGGTGAAAAACTGTCATAGGCAGATTGTACCAGGGCTATACAATAAGAACCTGACTAACAAAATTAACTGTCAATTTCAGAAGTGATCAATACATTAAGGCATATTTCTTAATTCTACAGAAGGGTGATTTGAACACCAATAATTTGCAAATGAAAGTTGTTATGATATTGAATAAACTGTAGCCATTCTGGAATTTTTAATGGAAAAATGTCTCTGCATGTATCTAAAATGCTGTACTATCACAGAATTATTCACTAAGTGACACCATAATAGCACCTCATTATAATGTTAAAGGAAAAGGAAATACTATTTTGCAGGTTACACCAAAAGAGAAAATGAACATTAGGCATTATTTTGCATGTTTATGCACAGTATATGGTATTTATTACACAATGATATATTTCCTGAGATACTGTAGCTAAATTTTAAGCAAATTAAAATAATTTTTGCTACATATGAATGGTATTTCTTAGAATACAGAGTATAATACTGAAAGCAAATTTGAGAATCTGAATGCTTTCCAATTTCTTCTAAGTTATACATCTATAGTAGGATTGCTGTGTTGCTAGCCTTAGAATTTAAAGAATGCCCAAAGCACTTATATGCAAATATATGCACAAAAATACCTTGTAAAATCAATATAAATTTTATTTTTATTACCCATTTTTCTTAGAAGTGTATGTACTGTTGCCTGTGTTCACATGATAACTGCTCACCTGAAATATACATCACGCCTCCGTACACAGTCCCAGCATGCCCATAGTGAGGCTCACCCATTTTGGCAACATAGGTCCATTCATTTGTCCTTGGATTGTAACATTCTACCGTAGCTGTTTCGTAAAAAGAGGGAAAAAAATCTATTTTTAATCTCAAACTCAGGTGTTAATTTTTTTCTTTTAGGAGGAACAATAATATTATTTAAATCTCGGAAATATACTTATTATAGATATGAGAGATACTGGGAGGTTCTTATAGTAATTACCAAGGCTACACTAATATGAACCATTAATAGGTGTTATATTCCACTACATAATGTAAGAATCTAATTTTTTTCTAGTTTTTACAATTACATGTTTACAGTATATAATGTTTACATTCCTTGAGTGGAATTGGTACACATGCATAGCATAGAAATTCCTAAGGTTTCTTTTTGGGGAGAATCTGGTTATAGCTTTATAAAATTCTTTGCTTTATAAAAGATAGAGAAAAAAGATAAAAAATACTAGAAAAATATACCTAAATTCTAGGTCCCTGTGTTGACATACTATATAGGAACAAGCATAAATATAAATGAAGCAATTATTTTTGATACTGGGGATTGAACACAGGGCCTTCACAATGAGATACAGCCCCAGCCCTTGAAAAAAAGTTTTTGTTTTGAGACAGGGTCTCACTAAGTTGCCCAAGCTGGGCTCAAACTTATAATGCTTCTGTCTCTCAGCCTCACAGAGTGCTGAGATTTCAGGAATGTGCTTGTGATATATGAAGCAAATTTTTAAATTAAGAATGAAAGCATATATGCTGCCTGGTTTGTGTTCTAATTCCTGAAGCCTATTGCTTTATTTCATATCCACATGACAAAATAGATACAATAATGTACAGGTACATTTTAAAGCCAATAGCTTCTGTTCACCAATTCCCATTGCAGCAAGTACTGGTACCCTTGATCTGAAAATGACTAGATAACTGGCAGCATACTAAGAACTAAAGATCTGTGTTAAGGAGACTTCTGAATAGCAAATTTATCATCTTTATTTTAAAGTATTTTATAGAAGTGACCATAACTTACTTAAATCTCTTGCAAGCAACTTGTTATAACATCAATATCAGAACAGTGACAGTCAAAAAGAGTAGAAAATGTAATTTTTTATAAAAGATAGACAGAAATAGGGCTGTAACAATGAGTCTGGTCAAAAATAAAATTCAAGATTGACTTGACCCACGAATTAGGAAAAAAGTTTAGCCAACTGCCCCTCAGACAAAGGACTACTATTTAGGACATATAAAGAATTAAAAAATCAGGCCTCCCAAATTCAAAGGCCCAATCCAAAAATGGGCATCTGAGATGAATACACACTTCTCTAATGAAGAGATACTAATGGCGAATAAATATATGGAAAAATGTTGAACATCATTAATCATTTGAGAAATGCAAATTAAAACAACACTGAGATTCCATCTCACCCCAGAAAGAATGGCTATCATCAAGAAATCAACCAATGACAAATGCTGGAGAGGCTGTGGGGAGAAAGGAACCCTACTCCACTGCTTGTGGGGGTGCAGATTGGTGAAACCACTGTGGAAATCAATTTGGAGATTCCTCATAAAACTAGGATTGGAAGTCCCATTTAACCCAGCTCTTCCCCTTCTGGGTATTTTTCCAGAAGAATTAAAGACACCATACCACCGCGATATATCTGGACCCATGTTCACAGCAGCACAATTTGTTATAGCTAAATCTTGGAAGCAACTCAGATGCCCATCCACCAAGGAATGGATAAAAAAGTTGTGGTATTTTTATAAAATGGAGTATTACTCAGCTATTAAAAAAAGATAAACTCAAAGCTTTTGTAGGTAAATGGATGCAAATAGAGACCATACTCATAAGTGAAATAAATCGGACCCACATGTATAAACATCATATTGTCTCCTTAGTGTAGGAACCTGAAATACTAGGTAAAACTCAAAATGTACAATACATGATAGGAAAGGTAAAGAAACTGCTCAAAGGAAGGAATGACTGGGATGAGGGAAAGAAGAAAAAAGAAAGAAGGCAAAACATAGATATATATATGAATAGCTGCAATGAGTGTATTGCTGTTGTCTGATAGTGTATTGAAATGAACAGTTAATGCTCACAATGTTTTATGTTCTGATCGACTGTGCATGCTTGTGTCTGGTGGTCTGAGCAACTGATTTGAAGGGAACAATATGCAACGGAAATACAATGGTGAACTCCTACCATCTTGTTTAGTGAAACTCTGTATTATCTCTAATGTTTTATTGAACAATTATTTTCTTATTCTCTTTAATGATTTGAGCAATCTTTCATTCTTCCTTCTGTTAATCTGAGTAATGTAGTTGAGGATAGCAATATGCAATGTGACAACCACTGTTGATTTGTATTAACTTGTCTTGAGACCCTGTATCACTTTGAATGTTCTTGCTTTGATTTGTTTATGTTCGTGATACTGGTATGCTGTTATTGTTCTATTTTTTTGTTTGTGTCTCATGTACTACTCTTTTTAAAATAAAAAAAAAGTAAAAAAAAAGATTCACTTGAAATGTTCACATTATTTATTGTAGGCACTGTCAAATGTGAAGCCAACGTCTTGCCTTCTTTAACCTTGCTTTTTTTTTAACAACAAAACCACAACACTGCTCAGGGAATCTCTGAACCAACCTCAAAACAAAATTCATTTAACAAGTTCTCTTGAAGCTTTGCTCAGCCATATGATATAGTTCTTTGGAGTAACATGTAAAGTAGAAGTCTACCGAGTGGGGCTATTTCATCAAGCCACTGGAACAAGATGTAGCTACTAACAGCAAATGCAGTCCTAACCATGCATGAACCTTTGCCCGAAATTAACTACAGGCAAGAAGGAGGAGGCGGGGAAAAAGGGATTATTCTTCTGCTCTATCCTCTGGTTTCACTGATTTATCAAATTCACTAAAGCAAATCCTTTTTTGACCTCCACTCAGACCTGTATGTTACCAGGTCTCGTATTCCTGTTCTGATTTCCTTTTCCATTTACTTTAGGTTTAAATTTTCAGTGTTATTTCAAAGCTTTTACTGGTCTCATTTTTATGTGCTCTCTTGCTGGCTTTGCTTATTGCTTCAGGCCTGCATCCTTACTAACTCGATTTCTTCTAACCATTTCTGTCAAGTAGAAGCTTCCTAGGATCCTGCAAATAATATCAAAATAAGGACTATTTCCACAATTAACAATGAGCCAAATTGTTACATGTCCAAATACTGTTTGGACTATTTCAAGGTACTGGATGTCTTTTTAAGTTCTATTTTACTTTTAACTGGCACATAAATATTGCACATGTTTATAGGGTAAAATGTGATATTTTGATACATGTGTACATTTTGTAATTATCAAATCAGGGTAATTAGCATATCTGCCATGTCAAACATTTATTGTATCTTTTTATAAATTTTATTTTTAAAAATAAAAGAATGAAAACATATTAACAAACACACAAACATAAATGAAACAACATAAAGACAATACAGAATTTCACACAAGTTGATCAGAAATTTACAATGGTTGCTGTATTATATACTTTTATCTTCATATTGGTTACTCAGATTTAAAAAATGGACATGTAAGAATGATCAAGCAATTAAATATCAACTGCTCCTTTCAAGAAAGCAATAGAAATTGGTAGTACAGTTAATCCCAGCCATTTTATATATAAATATATGTTTTTCCCTTCCTTCATTTTTTTCTTTCCCTCATCCCAGTCGTTCTTTCCTTGTGAACACTTTCTTTCCCTTTCATACTATCTATTGTACCTTTTAGATTTCATTTACTTTTTCAGGTTCTTATACTGGGGAGACAATATGATGTGTACACATGTGAGTCTTATTTATTTCACTTATGAGTGTGGTCTCTAGTGGCGTGCATTTACCTATAAAAGCCTCGAGTTTATCTTTCTTTATAGCTGAATAATATTCCATTATATAAAAATACCACATATTTTTTATCCATTCTTCAGTGGATGGGCATTTGGGTTGTTTCCATGATTTAGCTATGACAAATTGTGCTGCTATAAACATGGGTGCACATATATTATTGTGGTATAATGTTTTCAGTTCTTCTGGAAAAATACCCAGAAGGGGAATAGCTGTGTTGAATGGGACCTCTAATCCCAGTTTACTGAGGAATCTCCAGGCTGATTTCCACACTGGTTGCACCAGTCAACACTCCCACCTACAGTGGAGAAGGGTTCCTTTTTCCACACAGCCCCTTCAGCATTTGTTGTTGGTTGCTTTCTTGATGATAGCCACTTTTTTCTGGGGTGAGATGGAATCTTAGTGTTGTTTTAATTTGCATTTCTTGAATGACTAATGATGAACATTTTCTCATGTATTTGTTTGCCATTTGTATTTCTTCATCTGAGAAGTGTGTATTCATCTCAAATGCCCATTTTTGGATTGGGTCTTTGAATTTGGGGGGGCCTGATATTTTAAAACTTCCTTATATGTTCTAGATAGAAGTCCTTTGTCTGAGGGACAGTTGGCTAAAATTTTTTCCCAATTTGTGGGTTTTCTTGTTACTCTGTTGGTGATTTCTTTAGATGTGCAAAAACTTTCAATAAGATGAGATCTCAGTTGTTGATTCTTTGAAGACTTTCCCATGCAGTTTGGTTTTTGTTAATATTTATTATTTCTTTGTGGTGATGTGTTTTTTTAGACATTCATTTCTTTTTACCGTTAGTACTAATTTGATCACACAAGCATATCTGAGTGAATATATATTATCTTTTCCTCTGTGTACATTTGACAGGTGATCTAGTACATTGATTTGTACATGGTATTAGCAAATTAATTAATGAAAAGATATTCTATCATAAGATAATATAATAATGCATCCTAACAGAAAAAATGGTGTTAAAAGAAGTCCAGAGATCATCTTCTTCATCTATTTGAAGCCAAAGAGATTCTCCTATAGTAGTATACTTTTCTTTTCTTTTTTTTTTTTTTTCTGGTGGTATTGGGGATTGAACTCAGGTACTTGTGCATGCTAGGCAAGTGCTCTACCACTGAACTACATCCCCAGCCCCTGTTGTATACTTTTCTAAAGCAGTACTCTGCCTAGAATTTTGAAATTTCTTTGTAACAAAAGGCCTTTTCTATGTTTAACTGAAACCGCCCTGAAGTGATTTCCCTTTCAGAGCTGTTCCTCGATCAGTGAGTTCTTTGCATCTGTTTCCTGGTAGGGGTTACAGGACTCCATCTAGACTTTCTCATGTAAGAGTCTCTAAGAGCAAGATAGACGTTAAACACCAATGCCACAGTAACTATGTAGTAACAGTTCAGCAACCCTAAACTTTTTTTCTTCCAGTTTAAATAATCTGTCTCCTTCATCTTTTGTTTTCTCTTTTTTTTTTTTTTTTGGTACTGCGCATCAAGTCCAGTGGTACATGCCCAGCCCTTTTTTATTTTTATTTGTTTTGAGACAGGATCTTGCTAGGTTGCTCAAGATTGGTTAGTTCCTGTTGTCTCATCCTCCCAGAGTGCTAGGATTACAGGCATGCACCAACATGCCCAGCCTCGCTCATCTTTTCTAGTCCATTAATCTTTATTGGTAACATTTAGACTTTCTCCATGCTGGACCGTGGTTGCTCTTGGTATGATCAATAGTATTTCATTTGAAAATGGAATGCCTCTCACTCCAGAAAGAATGGCTGCTATGAGGAAATCAACCAATAACAAATGCTGGCAGGGCTGTGGGGAAAAAAGAACCCTTCTTCCCTGTTGCTGGGAATGTAGACTGGTACTGTCACTGTGGAAATCAGCCTGGAGATTCCTCAGTAAACTAGGATTGGAGGTCCCATTCAACACAGCTATTCCCCTTCTGAGTATTTTTCCAGAAGAACTGAACACATCATACCACAACGATATATGTGCACCCGCGTTTATAGCAGCGCAATTTGTAATAGCTAAATTGAGGAAACAACCCAAATGCCCATCAACTGAGGAATGGATAAAAAAGATGTGGTATTTTTATACAACGGAGTATTACTCAGCTATAAAGGAAGATAAACTTGAGGCTTTTAAAGGTAAATGGATGCAACTAGAGACTCATCACTGATAAGTGAAATAAATCAGACTTATATGTGTAAAAATCATATTGTTTCCCTATTGTAAGAACCTGAAAGTGTAAATAAAATCTGAAAGGTAGAATAGATAATGTGAAAGAGAAAGAAACTACTCAAATGGATAGAACTGGGGTGAGAGAAAAAAGAAAGGAAAGAAAGAAGGAAGGGAAAAGGTATGTATATATAAGTACACAAGATAGCTAAGATAATTGTACTACTAATTTCTATAGGTTTATTGAAAGGAACAGTTCATGTGTAATTGTTTGATCAATCTTTCCTGCCTATATCTGATTATCTGAGTATGCAGTTTGACGATAACAATATGTAACACAACCACCATTGTTAATTTCCTATCGCCTTGTTTGAAATTCTGTATTGTTTTTATTGTTTTTGTGTTGTTCTGTTTATGTCTTTGTTTTTGTTATATTGTTTTGTTCTTTTCTCTTTAAAGTAAAAGAAGAAAGCACAATGCCTCTAGTTAAAAAGAAGACACACATGCTGCCTGTTTCTGTCTGCCATACTTACAAGACAGTCAGATACAGGTGAGTTATTATAACTTCAACTGCAGGAAGGGCCAAAGAATGATACAAGGCAAGGAGTGGGAGCCCCGCAGTGGCGGTTTCATCTTAATCTATAAGAATTGGTTATGCTAAGGAGACAACTGAGAGTATCTAGACTAGGGGTCAGCAAGCTTTAGCCCATGGCCCAAATCCAGCCCACTGCCTGTTTTTGTATGGCATACAGGATAACTATATGAATGATTTTATATTTTTAAAGGGGTGGGAAAGTGAAAGGACTATTTGACAGCATGAAATTATATGAAAATCATATATTAATTCACAGGGGTCATAAAGATTTATTGGAACACACCCTCACCATATGTTTTGAATTGTTTACAGGTGCTTCTGCACCACAACCATTGAGCTGATTAGCTGTGACATAGATTAAGGGATCCATACAGCTGAAAATATATACTTTCTGACCCTTTATAGAGGTTTTCTGACCCCTAATGTAGAGAATCAATTTCAGTAGTCTAAGTGATTAATGTGTAAACCAGAGAATCTCTCCAAAGTATTAATTACACTTAGGTTGCTTATTTCATATATATCAGGGGTTCTTATTTTTTCCTCTGATTCCACTGGTGTCTGGAATCAATCACAAGGGATGGTGTGGAACTTCCTTTCCTTTGAGATTTGGCCTGAAGAAAACCATATGACAATAATGGCTCCCACGAGGGGAGAATGGGCTGTAGAATTCTAGGTCATTGGTTAGTGACTAACAAAACCTCAGATCCATTAAGGGATATAGAAGCACTGGATAAATTTTAGTAATTTTCTTGTATAAAAATTTAATGTTTTTAATGTTATTTCATTATTTGAAAGCTTGACTAAGTAATATTTAACTAAAGTGAAAGATATGCAAGCTGTCATATTCTTATTCCATACAGAAAATCTTAAAGGAAAACCGATTTCTTATATAATTTTGAAAGATGCCAGAAAAAACTAAATCCAATTTTACTTAAGTGAGAGCTCATGTAAGCATCCTCTAGTTTCCCATTGTAACCACTGTCAAGAAAGCACCATTTCTGAGGAATTATATTTCAGCAATAAGCTAGGTAAACATACACGTGGGTATTTTTTCTTTTTTTATGTACGAGTAGACTTAGCTTTTCCTTAGGTCCATACATTCCACAAAATGATTTTGAAAAGCCAAATACATAAAAGTCATGCAAAATGTCTCAGAAATGTTGCCACTGGGTTTTTTTGGTAGTTATATATGAGATGGTTACAATGTATATGCAGAATAAATGATGTACTGGTGATAGTGAACCTATTACATTTTTAAATGACTTTCTCATCAATCCATCTGCTTGCCACCCACTCCTACCCCTTGTCGATTTACATAGGCATATGAGTGCCCAACATAATCGGTTAATATGGGAACACTCATTTATTATAACAGATATCTGTGAGTGTGTGTGGGGTTCCTTAAAAACAAAGCATATAGCATAGGAGAAAAATTAAAAACTCAGCCTTTGGCTAGAAAATTCAGAAACAAAGCTGGAGTTCCTTTACAAGCAAAATCTATGATTCCACATAACAATGGGGCCTGAAAAACTGGAAAGGTCGAGTTATACAAATTCTTTTCTTATTTATATATATGAAGAGATTATCATTAATGGATATAATTTAGAATAACTCATGATATTGTTCAATGGCAAGAGAGATAATCAGGGAAGGGTACATAAAATTTGGATACCTAAACAATATAGAATATGACAAGATGAGACAGTCTACTTGTTTTGGCTATTTGACTATAATATTTGAGGAACTGAATAAGAGAAAAATGAAAAAATTGAAGCCTCTTGTTTCTTGTCTTTATGTAAAGGCTCTTTTGGAATCAAGATACTTAATTTGAGTACACTTAATAAGCCAATCACAATTTTTAAGCTTTTAAGATATTGTAACAAAGTATTTCAACCACAATGTATGTGATGGGCATCCTAATTTTAAGGAAAGCAATCATTTTCTACAAAAGCTTAGTTATTTATATATTATAGGAGATCATTTCAAATGGTATGAAACATCAAAAAATTAGACTGCAACTGGAATTAGAGTTATCCTTTGGTACAGAGTATGGGTATCCATATTATAATCAGATTTACATTTGTGGAAAATGCAGTTTATGAACTAAAATAAAAATATCCTCATAACATCTGTAAGAGAAATATTTTTTTAAAAATTTCATTACCCTTAGGTTATGCTTCGGGGATTTTATTTTTCAAGCCTAATAAAGCCAAATATTTGATCTGTTTTAAGAACTGTTCACAAAAGGCATATTCTTTTATTTCTTTTAAATTCCAAAATAAAAAAAACCCCAGAAGACGGTTTTTAATCAGAGGTAGCAGGATGGTTTCTGAAGGTCACAACCAAGGAAATCTGTGCACCTGTCATTTGCCCAGTGAGGTAAACTATTTCTATTTGGGCACCACCGAGGAGAAGCAGACAGACTGTAGGAGATAGATCAGAGAAAGGCAGCCTCTACCTTCTTGGTTTTATAATAATCTCTAGTTTCAGTATTTTAATTCCCAGAAGAATAAGGCTTCGATTAATATTAGGAACAATATATTGAAAACTTAGACACTGCATATTAACTGGGGTTATAATGCTTATGAGCATTTGAAATATTTTTTAAAAAAATATTCATATAGTCAAATAGCCAAAAGCACTGATTTTGAAAAAGGTAGCTATTTTTTTTTTTTTTTGAGAAACAAAGTTTAAGAATAGGGGCTGGGGATTTAGCTCAGCGGCAAAAGCGCCAGCCTGGCAAGCGCAAGGTCGTGAGTTCGGTTCCCGGTACCGGAGAAAAACCAAAAAAA
>NW_004955534.1:2102787-2114229 GCF_000276665.1 Chinchilla lanigera | reverse complement strand
ATCCATTTGTATCACCAGTGGTACAAACTGCCCCATGGGACAGTCATGCATGGAACACTGGTGGTTCCAGCCAGCAGGAATGTGTTAACTGGTTAGTAATGACAGCTCTAACTTCTAGTTCTGACACTCTGTCCTCATGTTAATCACTTCTTCTTCTTTTCAAATTTATTTATTAATTATGATTGGGAAAGCGCCTGCCTGGCAAGCGCTTGGTCGTGAGTTCGGTTCCCGGTACCGGAGAAAAACCAAAAAAAAAAAAAAAAAAAAAGAATAATTACTGACTGCAAGGGTTGATGACCTATAAACTTTTAATAAATATGTCATACTAGTCACTTTTCTAAGAAATCACAAAATCATTACTTGCACCTTCTGTATATTTTCAAATTAGAAAGCCCATTTTTAGAAAAATAACATGGTAAGAGCAAAGAAAAAAAAATGGGGCAGAAAAGACCATTCCACTAGCATGAAATGGCTTTGTAAAAAGGAAAGTGTAAGTGCTGAGAGCAGTTCTTTTTTCCAACAAATAGCTTAGTCTCAAATTCATTAAAATATCATCTATTTGTTTATTAGAATATTAGGAAAGAAGATTCTGAAGACCATCCTTAATTTATCTAGAGCCAATGCTATTGTGTTGAACTTCCTCAGCATTATGGGGCCTGGAGTAGTGGTCAACTGTAAAGACTCTGTATCAGAGAATAAAGGAGGTAAGAAAAAAGCACCAGCCAATAATGGTGATGACAGAAATGTTACATTATAATGCAGTCTTCCTGATTTTTTTTGGAAAAGCCATACTATTCCAATTTAATCTGAAATAACAAGATTATATATTCAAATTATATATAAAAGTATTTCTATGTTCAAATATGCTTGTGACAAATCTTAGATTAGAAAGAAAAAAGTGATCATTAAATGGCTTAGTAGATCAGTTTACAATGAAGAAAATTGCCTGCTATTTCAACAAGAGAATGATTTTTGAAACTGATAGCTACAGATGAGAATACTCACAATAAATAAACTTTGAACATTTAACCTATAAAGAATATTGTCTTATTATGTGGCCTCTAACAGATCCCAAGTGATGAAAATGAAGACACCACAAAAGACAGTCTTCTGTAAAGAAGATATTTAACCTGTTCAGTAAAATACTATGTGTACTTTTAAAACTGGAAAATGAGGAAGCATGTCAAACTTTTTTCCAAGATTCTATTAGAATTTGTTAGTTTATAGTTAGTTTCTAATTGAATTTTCACATTGAAAACAATGTATGTTGCACAAGTAAAATATTCTACAACATATCAATGAATTTATAAGGACCTTGTAAATGGTTGATACATTGTGCCAATTTGAGAAGTTTAAAACTTTAACTAAATGACTGAGCATGGTGCCAGGCTGTTCACTTTGCAAACATCCTGAGCCTGTGCAAGAGGATGGCATGGAGGTGGTGGGGGTGTAAAGGACCCATCCTAGGGCGGAGAGCCTGCATACAATATAAAGAAGGAAAAGAGGTTTGTTTTCCCCCAACACTCTTTGCTCTTGTTGCTTTTGCTGTCTTCTGCCTCCATGAACTGTTGCCCCCCTGCCAGGCCACCCTGCCTTGGAGTCAGCTGATTACAGACTGAAACCTCCATCAACTGTGAGCTAAATAAACCTTTCCTTCCTTAATTTGGGCAGTGGGTATTTTGTCTCAGCAATGAGAGAAAAGTAACTAAGACAGACCCTGACCAACTGTATCTGTCCAGATAGGGCATGCAGATGGTCTCTGATATTTTCTAAGAAAAATAGTTTTAAAATAAGACCCTAGCTACATTTTTGTCTATGATTTCATAGAACTGCTTAGTTCATGATATGAAAAGAATTTCTGGGTAAAGAAAGAAATTGGTCTCTTTGCATAATATGAACGCACACACTTACGCAGTTCCCCAGCTGCATTTCGACCACCAACTGCATACAGATATCCTTTGAGGGCACTTAGGTGGAAGAAGGTGCGCTTTTCATTTAAAGATGCAACTTGCATCCATTTATTGTATCGAGGATCAAATCTGAACACTGTATCGACTGCTGTTTTTCCTTTTGTGTCATAATTACTCTGTCCACCAACAACATAGAGGAAGTTTCCAATGACGGCAATGCCATGTTGGTACCTTGGGGCATCCATGGGAGCTAGGGATCGCCACTCATGGGCCTTTTCATCATACATGCGCAATTCCTTACTGACAACCAGCTGCTGTCTCAGCACTCCTCCTAGTGTAACCAAGTGAGTGGTGTCAGACCTAATGGCAGTCCTGTCTGACTGCATAACTGGCTGCATATATGGCATCATTTGGTAATTGCTGGCTTCCAAAAGCAAATTCACGCAAGTATTGTCAGTTCTCATGAAATCTACCGTTTGCACGTAATTAATGAGCTCCTGTGGTGTCATCAGTGGGAATCGGATATTCTTCATTAATTTCGCAGCAAAGTCCATCCGAGGCTCTTCCAGGCGGAGCCAGCGGCAGGTAGCCTTAAAGAGCTCCAGTTCAGTGCAATGCTTAAGGCTATTGCTGGAAAGCACAAAGGCAAGACGCTCGAAAGGGAGTTTCAAGAACTCCCCAGTGCTCAGCAATGCAGGGAAATTCTTTAAGACGAAACTATTGACATATTTATCCACTTCTGTCAGATTGTAGGTGTTTGCAATCCGCCCAACTTCGACACAATTGTCTAAAGTGACCTATTAAGCAAATAAAAATTTAGACCATGATTACTTTCTTGACACACACATCTTGTTCACACAAATACCCACTCTACAAGAAGATGGAATTATGCTTTTTAATGTTCACAGAGATGGAAATAAAGATTTTTAATCTAAATGTATCAATAATCTAAAAAGAATATGTAGAGCACCTTTACTTAATTCAGTAAGGTGACAAAGAAAATGATCAGTCAGGTTAGAAGTTATTTAAGAAACAGTTACAACTTTGACTGTGTCCAAAACAATTAGTTCTCTCTCATCAAAGAAAAGAAATCCCACCCCACACACATACAAATAAAAGGTTATTCTGTCATGGTTCATGCCAATCTACTTCTCAGTGATGATAATTAAATGTACCACACAGCTAGCAGATCCACAAATAGCAAAGCTCTAATATTTAATCCCTGTAGTTCCCTTTCCTGTAAACAGCCCTCACCAGTTACTATCATTTATAGTGTTCCATCAAATGTTATTGTTTGTAATGAAAAGAATTTAAGGGGACAATTACTCATAGGTCAAAGTTATTTTCCACAATATTTATCTGGAAATATACGCAAAGGAATGGCTTTCTTGAGCGTAGGAAGGATGTACCTACATGAAATCATGCACACAGATGAGTTCTGGATATGCACTGCTTGCACCTGGGCAGTCTAGCTTTTGTTAGCCACTTTCTTACTCTGAGAATACTCCAGTTCTATCTACACTCAAACAAGCCCCAAGCTATGTTTCCTGCACAAACTAAAATAAACTGTATGGTAGAAAATAGCCAAAGGAGGAAATGATAGAGGCCCTTTTTCAGTAGGACCTCTTTTCAATAACTGCCAGGTAAAAAGGAAAATATATCAGCAAATATAATACAAGGAATAAATCACAAAAACAAGCTCACAATACAAATGTCAGTGTGTATGTATACAAACATAGTGACAGATCATAGGCAAAGGGCTCAAATGTGTGTGTGTGTGTACCTGTGTATGTGTGGGGAGTGTGTCTGAAATGCCACACAAAACTCATCAATGTACTGTTAATCCCACAAATATTGTTAATAGATATGTTTGATGCTTAAGACAAAACCGGAGAATCCTTTTATTCACATTTCATTTAACAGCTGAATGAAGCTAAAGCAGTACTCCTGTGCATAAAATAACAGCCCAGGCAAGACACTGGAGCACAGAAGGCTCTGAGATTAGCACATACATAGCTGTTTTCATAGATTTATTACTAAAGAAGAATTTCTAGTCATTTACTGACTTGATTTGCTTTACAAAAATCACCAAAATGTCTAATTGCTTATTACACTTAATAGCTGTATATTTAAAAATACCTAAAACCTAAATATAACACAAAAGAAGTAGGAAAATAAATTATGGGTTTCTAGAAATACATAGTTTATCACTGTGTCAATATCTTAGATTGATAATATGAATAAAAATCAATTTAAATTCAATTTTAGGCGAGACAGGTTGGTGTCTCATAAAATTGTAAGTTGTATAAATGGAATTACAGTTAATATTTAATTGCCCAAATAACCCTGGGTAGAAGGGATTCATATTTGGAATAACGGATATACCTTCCCAAAGCAAGTAAGAAATAGTCCTTTCCCAGAATGAAAGTAATTTGCACTTTTGAACATATTTATTAGTACAGATAAGAAAAAGTTGACAACACAAATATAATTTCTGAGTATTCAGATTCTCATAATTTTTGACATAAACACTTCTAAAAACAGCAAAGAATGGGCTCTTTACATGGGCAAAACAGGACCACAGATTGTTAGTCATCAAGTTTAAACCTAAAGTTACAGAATTTAAAATAGATGAATATTAAAGATTAAATACCAAATTATATAATTCAGAAACAGCACTAAAGTATTTAATCCCTTCTCTTTTAGCTTCTTGTACTTTATCCCATCAGAAACCGTTATTAAACTAACAGGAGAAAGGGGCTGGGGATTTAGCTCAGCAGCAAAAGCGCCTGCCTGGCAAGCGCAAGGTCGTGAGTTTGGTTCCCGGTACCGGAGAAAAAACCAAAAAAAATAAAATAAAATAACAGGAGAAAGACCCAGTCTTTTATTTAGGGGCATTATATATGTGTCAGTAAAGCCTTATATACAAGACTAAAAGAGACCCTTACAGATCATCTAGTCAATTATAATAGCTGCTTGCCCTTTTCTTAAAAATTGCAAGAGAGTGGTGTTTTATAATCTTCTGAATTATAATCTTTTTCATAGAAGGACTAGGTATTTTCTATAGCTCTTGTACAACAGCTACAACACTGTGAGTATATAGCAAAAGTTAAAGCCTATGAATTTTGACAATAAATATTAAAGATTTAATGACAGGTGGAACTAAAAAAGGAATATCTGTTGATTATGATAGAAAATTACTAGAACCTTATTAATTTTAAAATGAGATACAAGAAAAATATGTAATAGGAAATGAATTTTCATGAAGTGCATGCAATCAAAAGATAAATTAATAATAGACTATAAGCATTAAAGAAGTAAAATCTAAAATCATAGTTAATAATATGAGTAGACCAAGATGATGGAAGATGGCAAATACTGGGGGATAAAATACAAGATTCTTTTAATATGGTTCATTTCAATTCACTCCTCGGTCATTCTCTTTTAACTGATGAATTGTGCATATTAATGCAGCACCATGTTATGTTCCAATACATATATACATTTCATAATGTTAAAATTTAAATATTTATCTCATTTATCATTTCTTTAAGGTGAATACTTTCAATATCAGTTATGTTTCTTATTTTGTTTTGTTTTGTTTTTTTGAGACATGTTCACGATATATAGTTCAGGTTGACACTGATCTCACTAGGTAGTCCAGGCTGACCTTGAACTCAGAGAAATCCTCCTGCCTCAGCCTCTCAAGTGCTGGAATTATGGGTGTGCAACATCATGCCTGTCAAGTCATAATTCTTAAAAGTGTGACTTCTAGTAAAGGTCCAAATGTTTAAACCAAATATAAACAAATGGATATGTGTTATAATATAATAAATACAATAGAAATATATAATACATAAAAGACTACATATAATAGACTACATATAATAGAATATATAGTAAATACAATATACATACATAATAGACTTTGAAAATATAAAATATGCTGTTGAGAGCTTAGGTTTTAAGATTTCTAAGTTGAAAGAATTCTATTTTCATCTTAACTCACGTAATTTTGTCTAAAGACCTGACCAAAATTCTAAAAAGGGTTTACTTGAAAACAAAGTTATAACACAGATTAAGTAAAATAAATATATTGACATTTAAAAAGATAAAGCAACAAAAGATACAAAATTCTTCAACTACACATAGGAAATATATAAAAACATTTTAAAAAATAATGAAGTGCACATTTAGGTTTCCTTAACATAACATTATAAATCTTTGTACTATAAACAAACTTCATGGTCATCCTAAAGTCAGTTCCAACATAATAATTTTTCAGTGGTATTCTAATTAATATATTAGTACTCACTGTTACTATGTTGTTCAAGTTATACCTGATGTATCCAAAAGCTCTCAGTAATATAATTTGGTATTTCAATAGCAGATTACATCAGAAATCTGTGATATTATCTTGTTAAAGGTCAGTGTTACATACAAACAGATCAGTTACAGACAACAAAACGAGTATCTGCTTTTTTACTCTCAAGGGAAAAGCAAAGACTAAGAAATTTGGCAACATTTGAAGTTTCCTCAGCTATTCAGTCAACAAAATTCACCTTACTGCTATCTGATTTATTAAAATGACAGCCTGGCATCTAGTACAACAAATGCAGAGAAAGAAAACATGTCCACAGAAAAACACTAGGAAGAAATTAAACAAGCTAATTTGGGGTGGCATGGGGAGATGTAACAAGCACTTTCCCCATCCTTCCTTCAACAGGTGAGAACATACAGGACACAAGGAAGGAACCTTCTTTTTTAAAAATTTATTTTAAAAATAAAAGAAGGAAAATATTAACAAACAGACATCCATTTACAAAATAGCATACGAACAATACAGACAATACAGATTTACAGACAAAGTGGTAGGAAATTAACAATGGCTGTTGTATTATGTATTTATATCTTCAAAGTGGTTTCTCAGGGAAACAAATAGAGACATACAAGATTTATCAAACAAATAATCATTAACTGCTCCTTTCAGTAAAGCGATAGAAGACAGTAGTACATCTTTGTTAGCTATCCTGTATATACATACGTAAATAATTTCCCCTTCTTTCTTTTCCCTCAACCCAGTAGCTCTTTTCTTTTGAGCATTTTCTTTTAATTTCACAATGTCTATCATACCTCCTAATTTTTATTCACTCTTTCAGATTCTGACACTAGTGAGACAATGGCCAGGTGTGGTGGTTCACGCCTGTAATCCCAGCACTTGGGAGGCTGAGGCAGGAGGACTGTTGGGAGTTCAAGACCAGCCTGGGCTACACAGTGAGCTCAAGGCCAGCTTGAACTGCATAGCAAGACCCTGTCTCAAAAAGACTAATAGTAATAATAATAATAATAATAATAATAATAATAATAAAGTTAACAATAATAATAATAAAGGAAGGCTAGGGATGTGCCTCAGAGGTAAAGTGCTTGTCTAGAAAGCAGTAGGGCCCAGGTTCCAACCCCAATGCCATAACGATTTTCTAAAAAGGAAGAAGAAAGGAAGGAAGGAAGGAAGAAAGGAAGAAAGGAAGGAAGAAAGGAAGAAAGGAAGGAAGGGAGGAAGGAGGAAGGAGGGAAAGAAGGAAAGAAAGAAGCGAGGGAGGGAGGCAGGAAAAGAAGGAAGCAAAAAATGGAGGGAAGGACAGAAGAAAAAAAGAGAGGAAAAGAAAAAGGATGATTAAACAATAAATCTTCTATTTGTCTATCTTCAGTTTGTAAATGCCACTGGGGAATCCAATAGATTCCTTTGCACTTTGGATTTGCCCCCCTTACTGGATGCAATTGAAATGATTCTAATGGTCTTTGTGGGACAAAAGTGGTTTTAGATCAGGTGAGGCCTCTTCTTCCTATACAGAGCCCTCAACAGCAGATGGGCAAGAATGGATAGTCAACGTTATAGGCAGTGTGACATTTAGAATATTTAACAATCACGACAGTACTGGATGGGCACTGCCTCAGTCAGAGTAGATGCATAATCATTTACCACTCTCCTGACCACCTTGGCTATGTGCTCAGTATGAGCGTGGGAAATAAGGAAGCCAAGACTGATTCAATGGGGAGAGAAAAAGGTTTTATTTGCTGTCAACTCCAATTATGGAAGCACCATTTCATCTAACTTACATTAAATCATTCCAAGAGTGAAAATAATCTTAAAAGACATGTTTATTTATTTTTATGGATAAATCCAATTTAGATTAAATAAGGAATGCTACGTATATAAACCAACAGGTCCTGAAGATGTTCCCAGAACAAAAGAAACTGTCTTTCAAATGAATTCTGATCCTTTTCATTTTTCCTTGAAATAACCATATTGCCCCTTTTGCCTGTCTCCCACATATGTAATTCCTTTATTTTCTGTTTCAAACGTTCTTTTAGTTTGGTCATTTTTCTAGCACAATATTTTAATTTCTCCAAGAAGTAAATAATACCAACCAAAACAAAATGGAAACAGGTTGTATTTTTGCTACCTCTGGTTCTAATTCTTTATTACCTCTAGTCATACCAATAAAATTTCCATCATATCAATTTGACCACCCCACCCTTCTCACTGACAATAAATACACAAGTGGAAGTAGTGATATACTTATTCAAGAGGGGGAAATACAATTTAAAAATATTTTAAATGCAGAGTGTCACCAAGCCTAAATCCCTATGCCATCTTTATTTTCTGACTAAATTAGCTTTTAAAGAAATCAGTTCCTCCTATTTACTCTGTTTTGTTTACTCTGCATATTTTTATATTTATTTATTTATTTATTTTGGTTTTTCTCCAGTACTGGAATCAAACTCACGACCTTGTGTTTGCCAGGCAGGCGCTGTGCCGCTGAGCTAAACCCCAGCCCCTATTTTTATATTTAAATTATTAATACTTCCAGTTCAAATACAAACATTCCCATTTTAGAAACATAGTACTAACCTATTTATGCCAAAAATTGATTTTTTTGAATTTTTACATGAAATTTGTGTATGTTACCTCAAAAAGTTCAAGGAATAAGAATTTGAAGAGAAAACACTTCAGCATGTTCCACTGTTATGGGTATTTCCAAAATGGAACACCAGGCACTGAAGTGTAAAACTAGATTTATTCCGTGGGCTACCCTGCTATCCTCCATAGTAATAATTCTATGGGACAAAGAATAGATGCTAAAATTTTCAGATTGCTGCCAGGTGTGGTGGCACATGCCTGTAATCCCCTCACTCGGGAGTCTGAGGCAGGAAGATCGCCACAGGCTTGAGGATAGTCTGAACTACATAGTGAGACCCTGTCTCCAAAAATAGGTAGATGAATAAATAAATTCATTTATTTTCAGATTACAAATAATAAACAAACCTTTAATCCCAATTATTTGTAAATTAAAAAGTGGCTGTACAATATTTAGCATATTACACTTACACAATGTCATAAGGACAAAATGTTACTTAATTTTTAAAGATATATGAGTAAAAATGGTTATGTTTAATTTTTCTATGATATATGACAGTGTTTTCAGTTTTTTTTTTTTTTTTTTTGGTTTTTCTCCGGTACCGGGAACCGAACTCACGACCTTGTGCTTGCCAGGCAGACGCTTTTGCCACTGAGCTAAATCCCCAGCCCCAGTGTTTTTAGTTTTATAGAAATTTTTATCTACTCTGTTTTATACCCCTAACTGTCATCCTTTTGTATTCAATTTACAGTCATTGTTTCTGTAGGCGCCAAGGAATTAACGTGACAAGAACAAAAATGTCAGATCTTATAAATTGTAATACTAATTACCACCTGAGGAGAAAAGCTATTACTGCAATGGACAGTGAAATTAGGTAGAGGATTGGTCTTCCATTGGTCCTGATGCTCGATAATAGAAAACTGGTGTTTCTATCCCACCAAAGACCAGAGTGGTATTACTATCATATTTAAACTTGCCACTCAAAACTAACATATAAATGCTTTCTGGGTTATTTGTCAACTTGCATTTTATGTCTCACTGCTATTCTTCCTCATTACAAATGACTAAGAGTGGGACAGAAAAGGAACTGTATTACAAAGGAATTTGTTTTTCTAAAAGTTCTAACTTGGGTAATGTTTTGGTTATGTAAGCTATAAGCTCACTATGTCATTAAAACATAAAATCTGTTTCCTCTAAAACATTTGACTTCTGCATTCAATTGTTAAAATATAAAAAATTATTTATAATAACATAGCTTATGGGTGGATTAAAAATAAATTCTCATTTGTAAATTATTTACAGTATCTAGAAACTGTCAGTTCTTTTAAGGAAAGGCACTCAGGCTAGTGTCTTTTTCTATTTCCTAGATTACTAAGAAGGAGAAGGGAAATAGAGTAAGGATGAACATAGTTTTCTATGAAAAATAATACATGAAGGAAGCATAAAGGAAAACTTTCAAGTTTACATGTTCCTGGAACTAAGAATCTATACAATTTTGTCAAAACTTATGGATTCTGAGGGAAGATTCTCATTGAGAAAGTACAAGGCCATATGCTCAGCAAATAAGATGCAGGATAAAGAAACTAGACTGATACTATAGGCAAGAAAATCCTAAAACCAAGAGAGGCTATAATAAACTATATCACAGGCAAGCTTTACCAAGGAGAAGCCTCTTCCTCATTAGGAATGGGTTTTAGGATGTCTGTACAGGGTACTAGTGTGATGAGGAAAAGTAACTCCCAACCTGCTAGATGTCAGATGTGCAGAGTTTGTTTCCCCTAACGTTGAAGAATGAATTTCAAGGGACAGAGAAGGTTAAGAGTAGGAAAGTTTTATTAGGAGCAAGCTCCTGAGAGACAGGAGGAGTCCTGAAAGGGGTTACCGCAGAGGGTGTTTCTCCAAGAATGTTTTACAGAGCAAAATCACAAGGTGGGTATAACATGGGTCAAACTACTGTACAACCAATAGGATTCCAAGTATAGTCACTTAGCTAATATTGATCCAATAGGGAAGTGAGATACATACCAAAGGTAAAGGCAGCACCATTAACTTTTGCTTATCTATACCTTCTAATATAGAGAGATAAGAGGTCTTCTTGGAAAGGGACAGGAAGTGACAGAAGAATGTCTGGATGTTCTGCTCACCTGCTGATGCCTATCTGGACTTACTGGACTTACTGGTACTAATTACAGTATAATCTCCAGTTGCTGTTTATCTCTCAGGGAGGCTCACAAGCCTGGCTACTGCATTTCCATTTTGAGGCCTGGCCTTTTTCAGATGTGCCTCCAGGCACAGTTTTGATGAGTTTTCATCTTCTGCACTGACTCCCTGGAGGGCTCATCCCTGTCTGATTGCCTATTAATTCTATATAACTTAGCCGTCTATAATACTAGGAATAAAGAAAAAAAATTTAGAACATATTAAATGTTTATAAACATAAGGAATTTTGCACAGGGTTAAAGCAGACAGTTGTAAGAATCATTTCAAATAGATAAAGGAATCAACATTCTAATTCCTAAAAATTGGCTAAAAATACTGAATAGTTGGAATCTCATTTTTCAACAAAACTAGTTATCTAGAATAAAATTATTTTCTAACATATATTATATATA
>NW_004955534.1:2088712-2102687 GCF_000276665.1 Chinchilla lanigera | reverse complement strand
AAAAGGCCAAATATAAACTCAACTATTGAGTAACTTTCTACTCAAGAACTATAGAGAAAAAATTTAAAAAGGCAAATACCCTCAGAATAGAAAACATTATATTCTGGAAAAGATAAATAAATAAATAAAGTTGGTGAGGCAGAACATAAATATTTACAAATTTTATATTACTTCGAGGAAGAGATAAATCTCTATAAGATTGATCTCATATATATATATATATATCTCCAATATCTGGTTACAAATATTAGAGTTCTATACTAGAGAACATCAATAGTGCAATAATGCTTCTTGTTAATAATTATTTCCAAAGAATGGTTACAAATATTAGAGTTCTATACTAGAGAACATCAATAGTGCAATAATGCTTCTTGTTAATAATTATTTCCAAAGAAACCATGGCATTGTTTCTAGTTTTTCACAGGATGACCGTGTATAAAGCAATATTGAAGAGTCTATAAATATAAATTTGAGGTGTTACTATTAGATTAATTACTGAACTTAAATTATTTTGAAAATACATTCAATACACTTCATTTGTACTTGGAAGTTGTTATACAATGGTAGTGACATAAATTTATGGTGATTGAGGGAATGGCCTTTGAATGACAGGATTAAAATTAAATTTAGCATAAAAACTCAGTAATAGTGACAAGCAACATGGGAGCTTAATGAACTTCCCTTGAGGCACTTGTTATGTAAAGATGATAGAAGCCAACAATATAACACACAATAACAGCATAACACAGTGCTGCCATATAACCCTCAAAATGGCAATTAGTTTAAAAATTTACAATTATGAGACAATAGTTTTAAGTACTTTAAAATGAACACTGGCACCTCAATCACTCATCATTTCTTCATGGCGAGAATATTCCAACTCTTCTCTAGTGATCTGGAAATATATAACAAATTGCTAACTATAGTCACTCTATTGTGTTACGAAACATCAGAATTTCTTCTCCTTTGACAGTTACATTTTTGTACCCATTAACCGACATGTCCCTATATCTCCCTTCCCTCTATCTTTCTTGGCCTCTGGTAACCACCACTGTACTCTTTACTTACATGAGATAAACTTCTCCAGCTTCCACATATGAGATAGAACAGGTGGTATTAGTCTTTCTGTGCCTGGCTTATTTTACTAGCATAATGCCCTCTAGACTCAGCCATGTTGCTGAAAATGACAAGAATTCATTCTTTTTATAAGTCAAATAACATCCCACCATGGATGCCTATACCACATTTTCTTTATCCATTAATCTATTGATGGACAAGGACTGTTCTATTAATAAAATAATTAAGCACACGTTCTTTGTCAACAGTATTTTAAGAAGGCTCTGTTCTCAAAAATTGTTACTTTTAAGAGGGAGGCTTAAAAGCAGTTACTTACCAAAATTAAATTTGTATTAGTTAAACCCAATTATAAATAAGTGTATTATTCAACAACATAATGAATAAGAAAACATATAAAAAGTAACTGTTGATATAAATCTTAATCATAGAAAGCAAGCTCTGAGTGTTCTGGAAATCTTGGCAATTTCTCTGTCCAACGCAGGTATTAAGTTGTCAAAAATAAGATTTAACTAAAAATAAAACACTATCTTTAGGAACTGGGTGAATGCTAAATACTTCACTTACTGGTAGTTAAAAAAGGCTAAACCTTATTCAACGAATACTATGTTTCTAAGGAATCAAGACTTATGGCCTTACAGATTTGCACAGGATCTTAAGATCTAGTTTCCAAGAAAAAATTACCGATCCTAATTTAATACACTTCTAGAAACTCAGATTATTTTCCCACATGATTGCATTAAAGAAGTATGCGGTGTAAAACCAATTAAGTTATATCACACTATCAAACAGGATAAAGTACACATTCTTATCAAACACATTAGTATCCCCTATTGTTTGACTGCATGGAAAGCTTTTTTCAAATGACTTTATTTTGTAAAAATGCACTTGTTTGCATTAACTTGCTTCCAGACTACATACTGTGTGACACTTCTCTATAATGGTAAGAGTTTCACAGGGCTACACAACACCTTTCATAAGTCCAGCTTTAAACAGGCTATGTGGGAGTCTACCACAGGAAAAAGATCTGAAAATATCTTACCCCAGATATGAGAAATACTTTACAGAAGTCCAAAACTGGCAGAATCTGTAGAAAGCTGGCAGCTTCCAGCGTGTCTTGAAGGTTGTCCATATTAAGAGAAAGCTTTGCGGTATAAATGAAATCGATAATTTTCCTTAGACCAACTTTGCTCACGCCATGAAGCTTAATGCACATTAAATCTTGTTCTTTCATTCCACCTTAAATAAAAAGACACTCAGTTAAATGAAGGTGGATAATTAAGGTCAAACTCACTTCTGCTGCCAAGTAAAATCAAGAAAAAGCATTCCCCAGAGTCAGGCTTTTGCATATTTTACACTTAAAAGAGAGTACTTAAAGATTTTCTCTTATACTAATAGAGGCCATATATAATGCAACGTCTTCCAAAATGTTCTCCTGCCACTATACATGTTTGATAGATTAAAGATTGGATTAGTGGTGCACTGCATTCAGATGGTCCATTTAGATATGAGAAGGGAAAGAAAAGTTGTGAAATAAAAATGAATGGTAATAAAAGCATCAATTTCCAATAAAATAACAACATGGTGCACAACCATACACACTGGTGAATGCTCCTTTTGAAAAGATTTCCTCTTAGAGACATAGAATCCAAAATAACTGAATTTCATTTTAGAAATAAAAGCTTTACGCATTGATGGTTCATGTGGTTTTAATAGGGATGGGACATTTTAGAAGGCAAGCTACCTGTGAACATAGCTTTGAAGTAATCACTAGCAGATGCCATCATGACTCTATGAACAGGAAAGGTATCATCCGTATCACCTGGCATCAGGGTCACATCACAAAGCAACCCTTCAAGTCGAAGCTGGTCAAAGCCCTGGAACAAGAACATGAATTGAGCCACTAATTAAGGTAATGTAACGTTACAAATCTCTGTGCTAAAATGCCACTTATATATTCATGTAATGCAATATAATTGGAAAATAGAGCTCAATTATTCAGGAGAAGAAAAGGCAAACAGCTTTTTGATATGTAGCAATGTATACTTTTTCACCATATGAAAAAGATAAAATTAGGGCTAAGTCAGATTAAGAACAAATAGGGAAAGTACAGAATATAATTTCATTTACATAATTACCAGTCTTTACTTTATTTAGAAAATATTATCATGAACATTTCTGCTTTCATACCGACAGGATGAGAGTATTAGACTGTATAATAATCCTTTCCACAATGATATTTTACTCCCCATAATAATATTTTAATAGCCCTGTTTATTGAAATATCTTGGATTTCTCTTGTTTTGGTTTTGAGAAAGGGAAAGAGTATCTCCATTAAGAGCAAGATAGGAGTTTACCAATTAGATTGTTTCATCCCTTTGAGGATTAAGAATTGTGCTTTAAATATTCTAATACTCAGTGTATGGCTAATGCTTGACCAGTTTATCTTTCAAGCTTGATATTTAGTTATCTTTGGTAAAGGAGGACAGGAAGGTACAGCAGGAGCCTTAATTGTCCCAAATGCTTAAAGGTCTACCAGAAAACTAACAGGTCAGCACCCACACTTCAGAAGAGAGCCAGGGCTCTGGTTGAGAAGAATGCCAATTGATGAGCTCTTCCTCCTACACCCTTGATGCTCCCAAGCAATGACAAATAGCCCATTGCTCCTCTGATCTGTTCTTGAGAGAATGAAATACTTTTAAGATTATAACAGGATGGTCCCACAATATATACATATTTCACAATACCATACTGTGCATGACAAATACGTACAATTCTATTATCAGTTAAAATAACAAAAGTGTAACAGGCTGGTAAACTACAGCAAAAGGGGGCAATATACAGTTTAATAATGGGGCAAAAAAATGAAGATTTTGACAATACTGAGTCTATAGTTTTAAAGAAAGAAATGCTTCAATATAAAAAAAATCAGGCCGTGCATGGGTAATCTCAGCACTTGAGAGGCAGAGACAGGAGGATCACTATGAGCTTGAGCCCAGCCTGGGATATAAAGTGAGTTCAAAGCCAGCCTGAACTTTATAGTGAAACCTTGGGTCAAAAAGACAAAAAAAAGTCAGCAATATACTGACACAAATTGCTTTCTTGGAATATAATATATAATACAAAAACCAATATAAGGGATTACTGTATACTCTTCATATTTTAATAACTTCATATAAAACTTTAAATCAAATTGGGTTTCACAGATTTAAGAAGCAAAAGGCATAATATACTAAGAATGCAATTTTTCAAATATTGATTCTACACATATATACAATATGAACCTTAGTCTAAATGCCTCGATTTAATTTTAAAATTGCTCTTTAAAGTAAATACTTGAATCTACAGAAGTAGAACGTCAGAGATTATCTGATCCAGCCATTTTTCCTCCAGCAAAAAAATATTCACATATTATGCATATACTTTAGAAGAGGATTATATTTGTCTTTCTCCAGCAATGACTGACAGGTTTTTGTTCGCAAATATAAAATCTTTCATAAGTATTCCTTTTCCTTTGTAAACACAAACACTACATATGCTCACTAATTCATCTGCCATTCTAATTATTCAGAAACTGCAAATATAAGGCTAGTAGCTCAATTTGTAAGATTTGTCCGTTTTGGGGGGAATATTCTCATGGTGAATGTAAGTAGTGACTCTTTTCACATTCACAGATGTGTTCTAAAGTAAAATAAGTTTATGGACATCACTTTTCCAATGGATGGAAGTATCAGGAAGTACTGAATGAATACACTGAGGTGGCAGATGACAATCAAGCAATAAGAAGGAGGAGATCCCCAGCTGAACTCTCCAGTGCTTTGGCATGCAACTGGAATTTAAATTTTTAATTACAACATGAAAAAGCCAACCAACTTTTGCATAGAAGCCATAACTTGGAACTTTAAAGGCTTGCAGTCATCGGGCAGAATTTTAACTTTGTGACAAATTCATTTGAAACTGAAACTTAGTTGTGAAACCTCTCCCAAGAATCAAGTGAATTGTGCTTAACATACTCATTTGTGGTAGAGGGCAAAGGCTAAGACAAGAGAAACGGAACTGAGCCAGGGTTTAAGGAAAAATTTTGGCCCCCATGACCTTGACTATTTTTCCTCCTCCAAATAAATCTGAGGTTAAAAAAATTTAAATATATGCTTTCTGAAATCAAGATACAGAAAGAGATAAGTTGAAAACTAAAAGTCAGCCTCAAGTAAGGACCATATATATTGTTATGTGTTTTAAAATTCACCTGGGCAGATAAGATGGACAGACTTCTAACTCAGTGCCCACAGATTTCATTCATTCTTCTTCCAGTATGGATAGTATTCCACAGTAGAGGCACTGTGTAAGTTATTCACCCATTCCT
Organism: Chinchilla lanigera; assembly: GCF_000276665.1. Taxonomy (NCBI): domain Eukaryota; kingdom Metazoa; phylum Chordata; class Mammalia; order Rodentia; family Chinchillidae; genus Chinchilla; species Chinchilla lanigera. Next base: position 2,097,250 of record NW_004955534.1, on the reverse strand, counting down.
GCCTGTTTGAACACTGAAATTGTCCGTCAACTTTTGAAATTATAAGCAACGCTGCAATATTTATATAGATATATTTGTAGGACATCTTCTCAGAATTAGAGTTGTGGGTTGGAAAAATTATATTTTCAACATTTTGATTGCCACTGGCAAGTTAAAGGGATCTGGTATTTCTTGGGAGAATCATCACATCTTAGGTATTGGTGAAAAAAGGGAGAAGCCAAGACACCAATAAAATGTGACTAAGTGCATCTTCCATTGTTTTTATGAGTCAAATACTTTCTTAATCTTTTGTAAACCCAATGCAAATATCTTTGAAAAGCAATCCTGCCATATTCATTTAACAGTAATGATTGATCCAATCAGTTATTCCCTCTGAATAAACAACAAAAACCTTCTTGGCTCATCTGCTAGCCCTTCTGCCTTTAAAACATTCCTACAAATATTTTATACTTGAAATTAAGTAATGCAGTAGTCTTCATTCTTACTATTTATTATGATTCTTTCTTCCTTAGAAAAATGTCCCTTCTTTTTTTATTAGTACATGTTTGCAGTACATAATGATCACATTCACCATGGAGAATTTGTATCTGTACACAGCACATCTTAATTCTTTTCCCCTCCTTTCATTCCTCTCCTTCCAACCCTTTTCCCCTCCACATTTGCAAAAGCTCTTTCCATTTTTTTCCTTCAACTTTTTAAAAAATCCTCTTTCACTACCTTCCCCCTCATCCCTGACATCTCCTGTTCCCCTTCCTATCTTGTATTGTTAATTGTGTCTTATCTCATATTACCCACATGCCATTAAGATTGTTTGTGTAGGTAAACAGATACTTAATTTTCAAAATATGCACAGCTTAGCTCATCTAAGGTGCCAGGAATCTTTACTTTCTTCACATGTGTGATCATTTGTTATCCTTTTACATTTTCATAAAAAAATGTTCTACACTTTCTCAGTATAATCAGGTGTCCCAAAAGAAAAGAACTGAGATGCCAGAACAGCTTTTATCATATTCTGAGTATCTCCTATTCTATGCTTAATTTAGCTCCTTTGGCAAATTGCTTTTGTGAGGTTTTGCCTTTATTTTCACACAGGATAGTTTTGCTTTCTAGTATTTCACAACATATATTTTCACATGCATAAAAAATACTCTCATATCCAACTTTGTATTAATGCCAATTTTATTCTATACTATTGTTATTTTTAGCCAAATAAGATCTGTCAATTTAGATTGTTTTGCTGCAGATTGTAAATATCTGGTTTGTATGCTATTTTCTCAATATCCCAGCTGTGCTTCACAAGAAGTTCCTTTTATAATACACACTACTGTATAGAAAAAGTCATTTCTGGAAACAACTTTTATAATGTTCTAGTGGAGAACGCACATGTTAAAAGGAAAAAGACGCTATTCCTCCACACCGTTCATCTGCCTTCACTATATCTACTTTTTATCCTAGTGTTAAAAATACTTTCTCTTGTTTAACCCCAAGGAGACTCTCAAAGATACTCTACACACTCAAAATATGTCCTTGAGTTATAAAATCATTTGCTTCTACCAAATTTGTATTTATCCCTCTTAAAAAATTTGTTAGCTATCTGTATATGCTAGTCCATTAGACACATAAACAGCTTTATTTTATGCAAATTGCTCATTTTTTATTACATTTCTATAGTATCTTTAAAACTGCTTCTGTTTATTTAAATTCATCTTCTTTATATCTCAATACTTATCTTAGTTCTCTAATTTTCTATTTCTTCTGAGCCTTGATTTTGATTTAAGATTGATCTGTCATCAATTGCTTTAGTATTTTCTTTTCCTCAATATATCTCCCTGTATTTTTTTCTTCTCCATATCCTCTTGGGTGTAAAAAGAATATTAAAATGTGTTTCCTCTGAATTAACTTTACACACTGTATCAAATCTTCAAAAGCTTGCTATTCAACAAGGGAAGGTACATTTCTAATGCCCTGATAGAATAAAACACCTTCAGTTTTACACATTTTATAGTAATCATATTAAAACAGAAGAGAATGAGTTATCACAAAACTATTATCTAGAGACCAGAAAAGTCACAAATTATTTACTGAAAAATTAGATGGAATTCAATAAATTTCAAATGAAATAAAATGCCCTTGTACAAAAAGCTACACTGATATTGTCAGGTATTGGAAAATCTTACAAGCAAATCTTTCTCAGAAACCTCTTATCTGCATTAGAACTTACTAGCATATTATATCTAGTTTTAACGGCTATAATTTTGAAGAGGATATAGATAAAACAAGAAATGCATCCCGAAAAGAGCAGTAAAGTTACTGATGGAAAATACAACTTATGAACAAAGATTAAAGAACTAAAGAAAAGAAGGGTAAGGAAAGACTTTACTCCAATATTTAAGTAAATGAAATGTATTTGATCAAAAAAGTACTATACTTGAGTTTATGAGATTTCTCTTCATTTGACTCAGAGGAAAGAAAAGGAAGAGCTGTACTTAAATTTTAGAAATATGTAAGTTGTACATTAAAATTTATGTTAATATTAAAATCTGCTCTCATATAACACTACTCAGTTTAAAACCATTTAATGGCTCTTCACTGTGGTATATCGCAACTCCTGGTTTTAAAGACTTCTTTGATAAGGTCACAACCCAAATAGTCAACCTTGGTTTTTTATTGTTTCTCTAGGTATCCTATCCCAATTGGTTGAACTATTCTCCAAACTTCTCACTAATAGAAACTCAGGCTTACTCATATCCAGTACTTTTGCCTATGCTATTATTTTCCACATGAAACGTTTTCCATTCTTCAAAGATTAGTTCAGATTAGCCTTCTTTGTGAAGGTATCGCCAACCAAATCTCCTTTAAAATAATAAGGCATATAAATATTTTAACTCAGAATTGGGAAAAGTTTGTTCTATAATAAATGTTGCTCTCCTGTCACCTCTCAAGGATTAAAAATAAATGAGAAACATGTTAAGGATACCAGAGGAATTGTGAAAGAAAATCAGAATTTGAAACTTCACCAATGTAGCAGTGAGTCACCATTCCAATCCCTACTTTCTTCCCCAATATAACCCAGCCCACACTTAGGGCATTATGTAACCTGGACACATTCACATGGCAACAAGTAGCCCCCCAACCCTAGACAATTCCAAGGTTCTGAGGGTGAAAACACAGACAGTGGTGACAGAGGCAGTTGCAGATATCTACCATGCTGAGGAAGAGAACACTTTCTTTTTGATCACAGAAACTATGGTAGCCCCTCTGTGGCGAATATCCAATGTTTCCTTTTGTCTTTAGGCCAGGATGTGGGTGCAGTTATAGTAACTAGATAGCATAACAGGGGAAATAAAGTCCCAGGTTTCACGTTGGAGGACCACAATGATAGCCCTGGTAACTTGAAACGATTGGGGAGATGGATGAGTTGGAGGAATGTGAAAAAGAGACTGCGTGGAATTCTATACCATGAAACACTGCCCAACTATAAAAAGGAAAAACTTTTCGTACATGTGACAAAGGGAATGGATCTCAAAGATTAGAAGCCAGTCTCAAAAGCTAATAGACTGTATGAGAATTTATACATTTTCAAAATGACAAAAGTATAGTCACAGAAAACACATCAGTAGTTTCCAAGGTTTGAGGGAAATAATCATAAAGGGATAACAAAAAGGAATAAGGTAGGGACATGCAATGATTCTGTACCATAATTGTGGTAATCAAATAAAACTACATACTCATTAAAACTAATAAAGTGTATGCTAATACAAATCACTTTTACTGTATGTTCCAATTTATAAAGTAAAAAGAAAAGGATAGTAAAATATATACCAAGTTAACACTAAAACACCAATGACATGACTATAATATCAGACAAAAGATGTTTCAGTGCAAAAATTATTACAAGGGAAAAAGTGAGGCATTACATGGTAAAGGTATCAGTCCACCTAGAGAACATAAAATTATTAAGTGTTATATGCTTCCAAATATATGAAGCAAAAATTGAGAGAACTAGAAAGAGAGATAAAAAATTTGAAAATTGTAGTTGTAAATTTCAACACTCTTAGTACGATACTTGATTTAAAAAGTGCCAGGTATCAGTTAGGACACCAACAGTTTCACCATATTAACCAAGTAGATCCCTTTAACATCTTTAGAATACCTGATCAAACAACAATAGAAAGCAAATTGGTTTTTCACTTTTACTAAATTGGGAAAGTAGGATTTTTGAACTGACTCAAACCAAGAATTTCCTACATACAGCAGACATCCTTGAAAAACAGACTTTTCCTAGACAGGTCTTGATATTAGTGATATAGCTACCTATTACAAAAACTTACAAAGATAAACACACAAAAATAAAAATGTTTGAGGTAGAAAATGACAAGATGCAGAAGAAAAACACAGTCTCAGACCCACACCCACCCAGAACAAGTCCAGGATACACAGACATAGAGGAAAAGGAAAGATACACACCTGAAATTTCTGAAATAATAGCAACTGAGGTAAAGAAACAAATCCATAAGGCTATAGAGGAAATCAGATCAGAAATTGCTGCTCAGGTAAAAACAGTAATGACAACCATAATGATGGAATTGCTCAGTAAATCTAGAGGAGACATAGCTTTAAAAAAATACAGGAACATTGGAAAATGATAGAAACTTTGAATGAACAATATAGGATATATATAGAATGCATGAAACAGATTCAAACAGATATCCAGGAAATTAAAAATTTCATTGAGCTGGCAGAATTGCTTGAATGAAACTGAAGATAGACTTTCAGAACATGAAGACAGGATAGGGGCTAGCAATCATGAAAGGAAAAATCTCTTAAAAATAACAAGGGGTCAGAAAATAACAATTGAACTGCTGCAAGATGATGCAAGGAAAAACAATAAAGGACTGAAAATAAAAGATGTCAATGAAAAAGCAGGAGTCAATACAAATGACATAAAAAGACAATTTGCAGAAGTAATAGCAGAAAGTTTCCCAAGCATGGGAACAGAATGTGACATACAGGCATATAGAGCACCAAATAGCTATGATCAAAATGAATCTATACTCAGACAGGTAATAATTAAGATCCCAGAAACTCAGCACAAGAACAGAATATTAAAAGCTATTAGAAAAAAGAAACAGATCACCTATAAAGGCAAGCCATTCATAATTACAACTGACTTCTCAACACAAACTTTCAAGTCAAGAACAGCTTGGAGTAAAGTATTTCGAGCCCTGAAGGAAAACAACTTCCAGCCCAGATTGATGTACCCTACAAAACTATCTTTCAAAATTAATGGAGAAATAAGACTTCCATAACAAAGAACAACTGAAGAAATTCATGAGCACCAAACCAACCCTACAATGAGTACTGAAAGATATCCTGGACAGTGATAAACATGACCACAATTCCAAGAACAACAGAAAGAAACCACGAATCAGGGCAAGCAATTAAACACAGGAAAAAGGAATGAACCAGCAGCAGGAAAATAACATGAGAAAGATAAACCAATACATATTAGCTAAAACAATCAATAAAAATGGCCTCAATTCAACAGGCAGAATGGATCAAGAAAACAGATCCAACATATACCCTGTACAAGAAATACATTTAACTCAAAAAGAAATTCACAGTCTGAAATCAAAGGATGGAAAACAATACTTCATGCAATAGGAACCCAGAACAAAGCAGGTAGCTATTCTGTTTGCAGACAATGTGAACTTCAAACAAAAAATGATCAGAAGAGATAAAGAATGTTACTACATACTTGTTAGGGGAAAACTTCAAAAAGAAGAGATAACAATCATAAATATATATGCACCAAATATGGGAGCACTCAACTATATAAGACAAATATTAATAGATATGAAAAATGAGATAAGCAGTAACACAATTTAATGCGGGACCTTAATATTGCATTGTCACAAAGAGATTGATAAACTAGACAAAAATCAGCAAAGAAATATCAGAACTGAACCAAAGCTGTGAGCAAATGGACTTAGTAGACATTTACAAAAAGTCCCACTGAACAACATCAGGATACACATTTTTCCCAGCTGCATATCAGATGTTCTCAAAAATAGATCATATACTATGCAAAGAACATGCTTAAGCAAATGCAATGAATTGAAATTATCCCATGCATATTTTCTGACCATAGTGCAATGAAAGTGGAAATTTATGGCAAAAGAAACAACAAAAAAATCCATAAACACATAGAAATCAAACAGCCTCCTAAACAACCAATGGGTCACAGATAAAATGAAAAAGAAATTAAACAACATCTGTATAAAATGAATATGCAAATATAACATACCAGAGTCTGTGGGATGCAATGAAAGCAGTTGTAAGAGGGAAATTTATAGCAGTGAATTCTCACATCAGGAAAACAGAATGAGAAGAAATAAACAATCTAAAGTTGCACCTTAAGCTTCTAGAAAAAGAAGAACAAGTCAAATTCAAAACCCATACAAGAGAAGAAATTATTAAAAAATCAGAGCAGAAATTAATGCAATGGAGACTAAGAAAACATTACAAAGAATTAATGAATCAAAGAGTTGGTTCTTTGAAAGAATAAATACAATTAATAAGTCCATAGCCAAACTTATCAAACAAAAGGAAAGGAAAAACTCATACTCATGCAATGAGTAATGAAAAGGGCAAAATCACTACAGAACCTGTGAAAATTCAGAATATCATCAATACCTACTTTGAAAATCTTTAATAAGCTGGAAAACACAGAAGAAATGGACAGATTCCTAGATACATATAAATTACCAAATCTGAATCAAGAAGATATAAAAGTTCTGAATAACCCTATATTAGTTAATGAAATTTAAAACATACTTTAAAATTTACAAAGAAAAGTCCAGGTTCTGATGGATTCACTGCTTAATTCTACAAGAAATTTAGAGAAGATTTAATGCCAGTATGCATCAAACTCCTTAATGAAATTGGAAGGGAAGGAATTCTCCCTAACTCATTCTTGGAGGCAAGTATTATCCTGATACCAAAACCAGAGAAAGACCCAACCAAAAAAGAGAACTACAGGCCAATCCTCTAACTAACACAGATGCAAAAGTCCTCAGTAAGACACAAGCAAACAGATTGCAGCAAATCATGAAGATGATTACATACCATGACCAAGTGGGATTCATCCCAGGAATACAGGAAAGTTTCAACATATACAAATCAATAAATGTAATACACTATGCTAGCAGAGCCAATGACAAAAATCACATGATGATCTCAATAGATGCAGAAAAAAGCTTCTCACAAAGTCCAAACTCATTCATTATAAAAACCCTACAGAAAAATAGAATAGATGGTCTTTATCTCGATCTGATAAAAGTCATCTTTGACAAACCAACAGTCAATATACTAAATGGACCAAAACTGAAAGATTTCACTTGGAATTCAGGAACAAGACAAGGATGTCCACTATCACCGCTCCTACTGAATATATTCCAGAAACATTAGCAAGAGCAATTAGATATGAGAGAGAACTAAAAGGAATAACAATAGGAAATGAAGAGGTTAAATTATCATTATTCACAGATAACATGATACTCTACATAAAAGACTCCAAAACCTCCACCAAGAGACTTCTAGATTTAATAACCAAATTCAGTAACATAGCTGGATAAAATGTCAACACCCAAAAATCAGTAGCAGAGAATGGGCGACCCATGGCCCTGCCACCATTACAGTCTGAGTCTCCACCCTCTGTGCACCCGATGCAGACAGGAGATCCTTACTCAGAAGGCCCCCGAGCTGCTCTCAACAGGGTTTGCATGTGGGCCTCTCGGCGAATGCCCAGTGTCCAGTGAGGTACTGTCCCTCTCTGCGTGTGCCCAGCACCCAGTGAGGTACTGGAGCAGCTGCTCCACAAGCTGCTGACACCGCTGTTTGGGTTTGGACTTTGCTTGAGCCCCAACCTCCTGGAGGTCACAGACATGGGCAATCTGTGATCTCTGTCAGTGCAGCCCACATCTAGCTCCTGTGCACTTCCTGAACTGCCAGAGACACAGAATCAGGTGTTCCACAACTGTTGACCCTGCACTCTGTGTCTGGGTTTGCCTGTACCCTGAACTGCTTGGGGACAAATGTCCACTTGTCTGGAATTGCACCACCAGTGCAACCCAATTCTGTGTCATATGTGTGCCCTGAACTGCAAGGGGATGCTGGATCAGATGGACTGACATCAGCTGACATCATGGTCTGTGTCTGAGAACTGGGAGAACTAGAGACACTTCACCATCTGCTGGAAAACCCGAGACTAAGCAGTGCATCTCAGTGGACACTGAAGGGCAAACCTGACCACCATGAAAACTAGGGACACTAGTGGCATTTGCTGAGCTGCCAGGGAAGAGAGAGACTGAGCTTTCTGCATCTGGTATAAAATATGACAAGATGAAGGACTAAACGCAATCTCAGAACTCCACCCCACTCAGAACAAGTCCAGGAGATATCAACAGAGGAGAACTTGGTAAACACACACTTGAAATTGCTGAAATGATTGCAACGGAAGTAAAGAAACAACTTCAT